>NC_134994.1:1200000-1500000 GCF_050947335.1 Megachile rotundata
ATTGTATAATGCTGATTGTATGATAGTGATTGTGTGATTGTGATTGTACGATTGTGGTTCTATGATTGCGATTGTATGTTGGTGATTGTATGATTGTGATTGTATGATTGTGGTTCTATGATTGTGATTGTATGATTGTGATTGTATGATTGTGGTTGTATGACTGTGATTGTACGATTGTTATTGTACGATTGTGATTGTACGATTGTGATTTTATGATTGTGACTATATGATTGTAACTGTATGATAGAGATTGTGTAAATATGATTGTGATTGCATGATCGTAATTGTATGATTGTGAATGTATGTTTATGATTGTATGATTGTGATTGTATGATTGTGATTATATGATTGTGATTGTATTATAGTGATTGTATGATTGGGATTTTAGGATTGTGATTGTATGATTGTCATTGTATGATTGTGATTGTATGATTGTGATTGTATGATTGTGATTGTATGATTGTGATTGTATGATTGCGATTGTATGATTGCGATTGTATGATTGCGATTGTATGATTGCGATTGTATGATTGCGATTGTATGATTGTGATTGTATGATTGTGATTGTATGATTGTGATTGTATGATTGTGATTGTATGATTGTGATTGTATGATTGTGATTGTATGATTGTGATTGTATGATTGTGATTGTATGATTGTGATTGTATGATTGTGATTGTATGATTGTGATTGTATGATTGTGATTGTATGATTGTGATTGTTTGAATGTGATTGTATGATTGTGATTGTATGATTGTGCTTGTATGATTGTGATTCTATGATTGTGATTGTAGGATTATGATTGTATGATTGCTATTGTCTGATTGCGATTGTGTGATTGCGAATGTATGATTGCGATTGAATGGTTGCGATTGTATGATTGCGATTGTATGATTATGATTGTATGATTGTGATTGTATGATTGTGATTGTATGACTGTGATTGTATCTTTGTGATTGTATGATTGTGATTGTACGATTGTTATTGTACGATTGTGATTGTACGATTGTGATTGTACGATTGTGATTTTATGATTGTGACTATATGATTTTAACTGTATGATAGAGATTGTGTAAATATGATTGTGATTGCATGATCGCAATTGTATGATTGTGAATGTATGATTATGATTCCCTGATTGCAATTGTCTGATTGCGATTGTGTGATTGTGAATGTATGATTCTGACTCTATGATTGTGATTCTATGATTGTGATTGTATGATTGTAATTGTATGAATGTGATTGTACGATTGTGATTGTTTGATTGTTATTGCGTGATTGCGTTTGTATGATTCTAATTGTATGCATGTGAATGTATAATTCTGATTGTATGTTTGAGATAATATGATTGCGATTGTATGATTGAGATTGTATGATTGTGATTGTGTGATTGTGATTGTATGATTGTGATTGTATGATTGTGATTGTATGATTGTGATTGTATGACAGTTATTATATGATTGTAATTGTATGATTGCGATTGTAGGATTGTGATTGTATGATTGTGATTGTATGATTCTACTCGGGTGATTGTGGTTGTATGATTGTGAATATGTAATTGTATTTGCGTGATTGTTATTGCCGGATTGCTATTGTATAATGATGATTGTATGATAGTGATTGTGTGATTGTGATTGTACGATTGTGGTTCTATGATTGTGATTGTATGATTGTGATTGAATGATTGTGATTGTATGATTCTGATTGTATGTTTGTGATAATATGATTGCGGTTGTATGATTGAGATTGTATGATTGCGATTGTATGATTGAGATTGTATGATTGTGATTGTGTGATTGTGATAGTATGATTGTGATTGTATGATTGTGATTGTATGATTGTGATTGTATGATTGTGATTGTATGATTGTGATTGTATGATTGTGATTGTAGGATTGTGACTAAATGATTGTGATTGTATGACTGTGATTGTGTGATTGTGATTGCATGATCGTGATTCTATGATTGTGATTGAATGATTGTAAATGTACGATTATGGTTGTATGATTCTACTTGCGTGATTGTGATTGTATGATTGTGATTGTATGACTGTTATTATATGATTGTAATTGTATGATTGCGATTGTATGATTGCGATTGTAGGGTTGTGATTGTGAGATTGTGATTGTATGATTGTGATTGTATGATTGTGATTGTATGATTGTGATTGTATGATTGTGATTGTATGATTGTGATTGTATGATTGTGATTGTATGATTGTGATTGTATGATAGTGATTGTACGATTGTGATTGTATGATTGTGATTGTATGATTGTGATTCTATGATTGCCATTGTATGATTGTGATTGTATGATTGTGATTGTTTGAATGTGATTGTATGATTGTCATTGTATGATTGTGGTTTTATGATTGTGATTGTATGATTGTGATTGTAGGATTGTGATTGTATGATTGTAATTGTATGATTGTGATTGTATGATTCTACTCGGGTGACTGTGGTTGTATGATTGTGAATATGTAATTGTATTTGCGTGGTTGTTATTGCCGGATTGCTATTGTATAATGCTGATTGTATGATAGTGATTGTGTGATTGTGACTGTACGATTGTGGTTCTATGATTGCGATTGTATGTTGGTGATTGTATGATTGTGATTGTATGATTGAGGTTCTATGATTGTGATTGTATGATTATGATTGTATGATTGTGATTGTATGATTGTGATTGTATGATTGTGATTGTATGATTGTGATTGTATGATTGTGATTGTATGATTGTGATTGTATGATTGTGATTGTATGATTGTGATTGTATGATTGTGATTGTATGATTGTGATTGTATGATTGTGATTGTATGATTGTGATTGTATGATTGTGATTGTATGATTGTGATTGTATGATTGTGATTGTATGATTGTGATTGTATGATTGTGATTGTATGATTGTGATTGTATGATTGTGATTGTTTGAATGTGATTGTATGATTGTGATTGTATGATTGTGATTGTATGATTGTGTTTGTATGATTGTGATTCTATGATTGTGATTGTAGGATTATGATTGTATGATTGCTATTGTCTGATTGCGATTGTGTGATTGCGAATGTATGATTGCGATTGAATGGTTGCGATTGTATGATTGCGATTGTTTGATTATGATTGTATGATTGTGATTGTATGATTGTGATTGTATGACTGTGATTGTATCTTTGTGATTGTATGATTGTGATTGTACGATTGTTATTGTACGATTGTGATTGTATGATTGTGATTGTTTGATTGTGATTGTGTGATTACGTTTGTATGATTCTAACTGTATGCATGTGAATGTATAATTCTGATTGTATGTTTGTGATAATATGATTGCGATTGTATGATTGAGATTGTATGATTGTGATTGTGTGATTGTGATTGTATGATTGTGATTGTATGATTGTGATTTTATGATTGTGATTGTATGATTGTGATTGTATGATTGTGATTGTATGATTGTGAATGTATGATTGTGATTGTATGATTGTGATTGTATAATTGTGATTGTGTGGCTGTTATTGTTTGATTGTGATTCCTTGATTGTAACTGTATGAATCTGATTGTATGATTGTGATTGTATGATTGTGATTGTATGATTGTGATTGTATGATTGTGATTGTATGATTGTGATTGTATGATTGTGATTGTATGATTGTGATTGTATGATTGTGATTGTATAATTGTGATTGTATGATTGTGATTGTTTGAATGTGATTGTATGATTGTGATTGTATGATTGTGATTGTATGATTGTGCTTGTATGATTGTGATTCTATGATTGTGATTGTAGGTTTATGATTGTATGATTGCTATTGTCTGATTCCGACTGTGTGATTGCGAATGTATGATTGCGATTGTATGGTTGCGATTGTATGATTGCGATTGTATGATTATGATTGTATGATTGTGATTGTATGATTGTGATTGTATGACTGTGATTGTATCTTTGTGATTGTATGATTGTGATTGTACGATTGTTATTGTACGATTGTGATTGTACGATTGCGATTGTACGATTGTGATTTTATGATTGTGACTATATGATTTTAACTGTATGATAGAGATTGTGTAAATATGATTGTGATTGCATGATCGCAATTGTATGATTGTGAATGTATGATTATGATTCCCTGATTGCAATTGTCTGATTGCGATTGTGTGATTGTGAATGTATGATTCTGACTCTATGATTGTGATTCTATGATTGTGATGGTATGATTGTAATTGTATGAATGTGATTGTACGATTGTGATTGTTTGATTGTTGTTGCGTGATTGCGTTTGTATGATTCTAATTGTATGCATGTGAATGTATAATTCTGATTGTATGTTTGAGATAATATGATTGCGATTGTATGATTGAGATTGTATGATTGTGATTGTGTGATTGTGATTGTATGATTGTGATTGTATGATTGTGATTGTATGACAGTTATTATATGATTGTAATTGTATGATTGCGATTGTAGGATTGTGATTGTATGATTGTGATTGTATGATTGTGATTGTATGATTCTACTCGGGTGATTGTGGTTGTATGATTGTGAATATGTAATTGTATTTGCGTGATTGTTATTGCCGGATTGCTATTGTATAATGATGATTGTATGAATGTGATTGTATGATTGTGATTGTATGATTGAGGTTCTATGATTGTGATTGTATGATTATGATTGTATGATTGTGATTGTATGATTGTGATTGTATTATTGTGATTGTATGATTGTGATTGTATGATTGTGATTGTATGATTGTGATTGTATGATTGTGATTGTATGATTGTGATTGTATGATTGTGATTGTATGATTCTGATTGTATGTTTGTGATAATATGATTGCGATTGTATGATTGAGATTGTATGATTGCGATTGTATGATTGAGATTGTATGATTGTGATTGTGTGATTGTGATAGTATGATTGTGATTGTATGATTGTGATTGTATGATTGTGATTGTATGATTCAACTCGGGTGATTGTAGTTGTATGATTGTGAATATATAATTGTATTTGCGTGATTGTTATTGCCGGATTGCTATTGTATAATGCTGATTGTATGATAGTGATTGTGTGATTGTGATTGTACGATTGTGGTTCTATGATTGCGATTGTATGTTGGTGATTGTATGATTGTGATTGTATGATTGTGGTTCTATGATTGTGATTGTATGATTGTGATTGTATGATTGTGGTTGTATGATTGTGATTGTACGATTGTTATTGTACGATTGTGATTGTACGATTGTGATTTTATGATTGTGACTATATGATTGTAACTGTATGATAGAGATTGTGTAAATATGATTGTGATTGCATGATCGTAATTGTATGATTGTGAATGTATGATTATGATTGTATGATTGTGATTGTATGATTGTGATTGTATGATTGTGATTGTATGATTGTGATTGTATGATTGTGATTGTATGATTGTGATTGTATGATTGTGATTGTATGATTGTGATTGTATGATTGTGATTGTATGATTGTGATTGTATGATTGTGATTGTATGATTGTGATTGTATGATTGTGATTGTATGATTGTGATTGTATGATTGTGATTGTTTGAATGTGATTGTATGATTGTGATTGTATGATTGTGATTGTATGATTGTGCTTGTATGATTGTGATTCTATGATTGTGATTGTAGGATTATGATTGTATGATTGCTATTGTCTGATTGCGATTGTGTGATTGCGAATGTATGATTGCGATTGTATGGTTGCGATTGTATGATTGCGATTGTATGATTATGATTGTATGATTGTGATTGTATGATTGTGATTGTATGACTGTGATTGTATCTTTGTGATTGTATGATTGTGATTGTACGATTGTTATTGTACGATTGTGATTGTACGATTGTGATTGTACGATTGTGATTTTATGATTGTGACTATATGATTTTAACTGTATGATAGAGATTGTGTAAATATGATAGTGATTGCATGATCGCAATTGTATGATTGTGAATGTATGATTATGATTCCCTGATTGCAATTGTCTGATTGCGATTGTGTGATTGTGAATGTATGATTCTGACTGTATGATTGTGATTCTATAATTGTGATTGTATGATTGTAATTGTATGAATGTGATTGTACGATTGTGATTGTTTGATTGTTATTGCGTGATTGCGTTTGTATGATTCTAATTGCATGCATGTGAATGTATAATTCTGATTGTATGTTTGAGATAATATGATTGCGATTGTATGATTGAGATTGTATGATTGTGATTGTGTGATTGTGATTGTATGATTGTGATTGTATGATTGTGATTGTATGACAGTTATTATATGATTGTAATTGTATGATTGCGATTGTAGGATTGTGATTGTATGATTGTGATTGTATGATTGTGATTGTATGATTCTACTTGGGTGATTGTGGTTGTATGATTGTGAATATATAATTGTATTTGCGTGATTGTTATTGCCGGATTGCTATTGTATAATGCTGATTGTATGATAGTGATTGTGTGATTGTGATTGTACGATTGTGGTTCCATGATTGCGATTGTATGTCGGTGATTCTATGATTGTGATTGTATGATTGTGATTGTATGATCGTGATTGTACGATTGTGATTGTATGGTTGTGATTGCATGATTGTGATTCTATGATTGTCATTGTATGATTGTGGTTTTATGATTGTGATTGTATGATTGTGATTGTTTGATTGTGATTGTATGATTGTGATTGTAGGATTGTGATTGTATGATTGTAATTGTATGATTGTGAATGTATGATTGTGATTGTATGATTGTGGTTCTATGATTGTGATTGTATGATTGTGATTGTATGATTCTACTCGGGTGATTGTGGTTGTATGATTGTGAATATATAATTGTATTTGCGTGATTGTTATTGCCGGATTGCTATTGTATAATGCTGATTGTATGATAGTGATTGTGTGATTGTGATTGTACGATTGTGGTTCCATGATTGCGATTGTATGTCGGTGATTCTATGATTGTGATTGTATGATTGTGATTGTATGATTGTGGTTCTATGATTGTGATTGTATGATTGTGATTGTATGATTGTGGTTGTATGACTGTGATTGTACGATTGTTATTGTACGATTGTGATTGTACGATTGTGATTTTATGATTGTGACTATATGATTGTAACTGTATGATAGAGATTGTGTAAATATGATTGTGATTGCATGATCCTAATTGTATGATTGTGAATGTATGATTATGATTGTATGATTGTGATTGTATGATTGTGATTATATGATTGTGATTGTATTATAGTGATTGTATGATTGGGATTTTAGGATTGTGATTGTATGATTGTCATTGTATGATTGTGATTGTATGATTGTGATTGTATGATTGTGATTGTATGATTGTGATTGTATGATTGTGATTGTATGATTCTGATTGTATGATTGTGATTGTTTGAATGTGATTGTATGATTGTGATTGTATGATTGTGATTGTATGATTGTGCTTGTATGATTGTGATTCTATGATTGTGATTGTAGGATTATGATTGTATGATTGCTATTGTCTGATTGCGATTGTGTGATTGCGAATGTATGATTGCGATTGTATGGTTGCGATTGTATGATTGCGATTGTATGATTATGATTGTATGATTGTGATTGTATGATTGTGATTGTATGACTGTGATTGTATCTTTGTGATTGTATGATTGTGATTGTACGATTGTTATTGTACGATTGTGATTGTACGATTGCGATTGTACGATTGTGATTTTATGATTGTGACTATATGATTTTAACTGTATGATAGAGAATGTGTAAATATGATTGTGATTGCATGATCGCAATTGTATGATTGTGAATGTATGCTTATGATTCCCTGATTGCTATTGTCTGATTGCGATTGTGTGATTGTGAATGTATGATTCTGACTCTATGATTGTGATTCTATGATTGTGATTGTATGATTGTAATTGTATGAATGTGATTGTATGATTGTGATTGTATTATTGTGATTGTATGATTGTGATTGTATGATTGTGATTGTATGATTGTGATTGTATGATTGTGATTGTATGATTGTGATTGTATGATTGTGATTGTATGACAGTTATTATATGATTGTAATTGTATGATTGCGATTGTAGGATTGTGATTGTATGATTGTGATTGTATGATTGTGATTGTATGATTCTACTTGGGTGATTGTGGTTGTATGATTGTGAATATATAATTGTATTTGCGTGATTGTTATTGCCGGATTGCTATTGTATAATGCTGATTGTATGATAGTGATTGTGTGATTGTGATTGTACGATTGTGGTTCTATGATTGCGATTGTATGTTGGTGATTGTATGATTGTGATTGTATGATTGTGGTTCTATGATTGTGATTGTATGATTGTGATTGTATGATTGTGGTTGTATGACTGTGATTGTACGATTGTTATTGTACGATTGTGATTGTACGATTGTGATTTTATGATTGTGACTATATGATTGTTACTGTATGATAGAGATTGTGTAAATATGATTGTGATTGCATGATCGTAATTGTATGATTGTGAATGTATGATTATGATTGTATGATTGTGATTGTATGATTGTGATTGTATGATTGTGATTGTATGATTGTGATTGTATGATTGTGATTGTATGATTGTGATTGTATGATTGTGATTGTATGATTGTGATTGTATGATTGTGATTGTATGATTGTGATTGTATGATTGTGATTGTATGATTGTGATTGTATGATTGTGATTGTATGATTGTGATTGTTTGAATGTGATTGTATGATTGTGATTGTATGATTGTGATTGTATGATTGTGCTTGTATGATTGTGATTCTATGATTGTGATTGTAGGATTATGATTGTATGATTGCTATTGTCTGATTGCGATTGTGTGATTGCGAATGTATGATTGCGATTGTATGGTTGCGATTGTATGATTGCGATTGTATGATTATGATTGTATGATTGTGATTGTATGATTGTGATTGTATGACTGTGATTGTATCTTTGTGATTGTATGATTGTGATTGTACGATTGTTATTGTACGATTGTGATTGTACGATTGTGATTGTACGATTGTGATTTTATGATTGTGACTATATGATTTTAACTGTATGATAGAGATTGTGTAAATATGATTGTGATTGCATGATCGCAATTGTATGATTGTGAATGTATGATTATGATTCCCTGATTGCAATTGTCTGATTGCGATTGTGTGATTGTGAATGTATGATTCTGACTGTATGATTGTGATTCTATAATTGTGATTGTATGATTGTAATTGTATGAATGTGATTGTACGATTGTGATTGTTTGATTGTTATTGCGTGATTGCGTTTGTATGATTCTAATTGCATGCATGTGAATGTATAATTCTGATTGTATGTTTGAGATAATATGATTGCGATTGTATGATTGAGATTGTATGATTGTGATTGTATGATTGTGATTGTATGATTGTGATTGTATGATTGTGATTGTATGACAGTTATTATATGATTGTAATTGTATGATTGCGATTGTAGGATTGTGATTGTATGATTGTGATTGTATGATTGTGATTGTATGATTCTACTTGGGTGATTGTGGTTGTATGATTGTGAATATATAATTGTATTTGCGTGATTGTTATTGCCGGATTGCTATTGTATAATGCTGATTGTATGATAGTGATTGTGTGATTGTGATTGTACGATTGTGGTTCCATGATTGCGATTGTATGTCGGTGATTCTATGATTGTGATTGTATGATTGTGATTGTATGATCGTGATTGTACGATTGTGATTGTATGGTTGTGATTGCATGATTGTGATTCTATGATTGTCATTGTATGATTGTGGTTTTATGATTGTGATTGTATGATTGTGATTGTTTGATTGTGATTGTATGATTGTGATTGTAGGATTGTGATTGTATGATTGTAATTGTATGATTGTGAATGTATGATTGTGATTGTATGATTGTGGTTCTATGATTGTGATTGTATGATTGTGATTGTATGATTCTACTCGGGTGATTGTGGTTGTATGATTGTGAATATATAATTGTATTTGCGTGATTGTTATTGCCGGATTGCTATTGTATAATGCTGATTGTATGATAGTGATTGTGTGATTGTGATTGTACGATTGTGGTTCCATGATTGCGATTGTATGTCGGTGATTCTATGATTGTGATTGTATGATTGTGATTGTATGATTGTGGTTCTATGATTGTGATTGTATGATTGTGATTGTATGATTGTGGTTGTATGACTGTGATTGTACGATTGTTATTGTACGATTGTGATTGTACGATTGTGATTTTATGATTGTGACTATATGATTGTAACTGTATGATAGAGATTGTGTAAATATGATTGTGATTGCATGATCCTAATTGTATGATTGTGAATGTATGATTATGATTGTATGATTGTGATTGTATGATTGTGATTATATGATTGTGATTGTATTATAGTGATTGTATGATTGGGATTTTAGGATTGTGATTGTATGATTGTCATTGTATGATTGTGATTGTATGATTGTGATTGTATGATTGTGATTGTATGATTGTGATTGTATGATTGTGATTGTATGATTCTGATTGTATGATTGTGATTGTTTGAATGTGATTGTATGATTGTGATTGTATGATTGTGATTGTATGATTGTGCTTGTATGATTGTGATTCTATGATTGTGATTGTAGGATTATGATTGTATGATTGCTATTGTCTGATTGCGATTGTGTGATTGCGAATGTATGATTGCGATTGTATGGTTGCGATTGTATGATTGCGATTGTATGATTATGATTGTATGATTGTGATTGTATGATTGTGATTGTATGACTGTGATTGTATCTTTGTGATTGTATGATTGTGATTGTACGATTGTTATTGTACGATTGTGATTGTACGATTGCGATTGTACGATTGTGATCTTATGATTGTGACTATATGATTTTAACTGTATGATAGAGAATGTGTAAATATGATTGTGATTGCATGATCGCAATTGTATGATTGTGAATGTATGCTTATGATTCCCTGATTGCTATTGTCTGATTGCGATTGTGTGATTGTGAATGTATGATTCTGACTCTATGATTGTGATTCTATGATTGTGATTGTATGATTGTAATTGTATGAATGTGATTGTACGATTGTGATTGTTTGATTGTTATTGCGTGATTGCGTTTGTATGATTCTAATTGTATGCATGTGAATGTATAATTCTGATTGTAAGTTTGAGATAATATGATTGCGATTGTATGATTGAGATTGTATGATTGTGATTGTATGACAGTTATTATATGATTGTAATTGTATGATTGCGATTGTAGGATTGTGATTGCATGATTGTGATTGTATGATTGTGATTGTATGATTCTACTCGGGTGATTGTGGTTGTATGATTGTGAATATGTAATTGTATTTGCGTGATTGTTATTGCCGGATTGCTATTGTATAATGATGATTGTATGATAGTGATTGTGTGATTGTGATTGTACGATTGTGGTTCTATGATTGCGATTGTATGTTGGTGGTTGTATGATTGTGATTGTATGATTGAGGTTCTATGATTGTGATTGTATGATTATGATTGTATGTTTGTGATTGTATGATTGTGATTGTATGATTGTGATTGTATTATTGTGATTGTATGATTGTGATTGTATGATTGTGATTGTATGACTGTGATTGTGTGATAGTGATTGCATGATTGCGATTCTATGATTGTGATTGAATGATTGTAAATGTACGATTGTGGTTGTATGATTCTACTTGCGTGATTGTGATTGTATGATTGTGATTGTATGACTGTTATTATATGATTGTAATTGTATGATTGCGATTGTATGATTCTACTCGGGTGATTGTGGTTGTATGATTGTGAATATGTAATTGTATTTGCGTGATTGTTATTGCCGGATTGCTATTGTATAATGCTGATTGTATGATAGTGATTGTGTGATTGTGACTGTACGATTGTGGTTCTATGATTGCGATTGTATGTTGGTGATTGTATGATTGTGATTGTATGATTGAGGTTCTATGATTGTGATTGTATGATTATGATTGTATGATTGTGATTGTATGATTGTGATTGTATTATTGTGATTGTATGATTGTGATTGTATGATTGTGATTGTATGATTGTGATTGTATGATTGTGATTGTATGATTATGATTGTATGATTGTGATTGTATGATTGTGATTGTATGACTGTGATTGTATCTTTGTGATTGTATGATTGTGATTGTACGATTGTTATTGTACGATTGTGATTGTACGATTGCGATTGTACGATTGTGATTTTATGATTGTGACTATATGATTTTAACTGTATGATAGAGATTGTGTAAATATGATTGTGATTGCATGATCGCAATTGTATGATTGTGAATGTATGATTATGATTCCCTGATTGCAATTGTCTGATTGCGATTGTGTGATTGTGAATGTATGATTCTGACTCTATGATTGTGATTCTATGATTGTGATGGTATGATTGCAATTGTATGAATGTGATTGTACGATTGTGATTGTTTGATTGCTGTTGCGTGATTGCGTTTGTATGATTCTAATTGTATGCATGTGAATGTATAATTCTGATTGTATGTTTGAGATAATATGATTGCGATTGTATGATTGAGATTGTATGATTGTGATTGTGTGATTGTGATTGTATGATTGTGATTGTATGACAGTTATTATATGATTGTAATTGTATGATTGCGATTGTAGGATTGTGATTGTATGATTGTGATTGTATGATTGTGATTGTATGATTCTACTCGGGTGATTGTGGTTGTATGATTGTGAATATGTAATTGTATTTGCGTGATTGTTATTGCCGGATTGCTATTGTATAATGATGATTGTATGATAGTGATTGTGTGATTGTGATTGTACGATTGTGGTTCTATGATTGCGATTGTATGTTGGTGATTGTATGATTGTGATTGTATGATTGTGATTGTATGATTGTGATTGTATGATTGTGATTGTATGATTGTGATTGTATGATTGTGATTGTATGACAGTTATTATATGATTGTAATTGTATGATTGCGATTGTAGGATTGTGATTGTATGATTGTGATTGTATGATTGTGATTGTATGATTCTACTTGGGTGATTGTGGTTGTATGATTGTGAATATATAATTGTATTTGCGTGATTGTTATTGCCGGATTGCTATTGTATAATGCTGATTGTATGATAGTGATTGTGTGATTGTGATTGTACGATTGTGGTTCTATGATTGCGATTGTATGTTGGTGATTGTATGATTGTGATTGTATGATTGTGGTTCTATGATTGTGATTGTATGATTGTGATTGTATGATTGTGGTTGTATGACTGTGATTGTACGATTGTTATTGTACGATTGTGATTGTACGATTGTGATTTTGTGATTGTGACTATATGATTGTAACTGTATGATAGAGATTGTGTAAATATGATTGTGATTGCATGATCGTAATTGTATGATTGTGAATGTATGATTATGATTGTATGATTGTGATTGTATGATTGTGATTGTATGATTGTGATTGTATGATTGTGATTGTATGATTGTGATTGTATGATTGTGATTGTATGATTGTGATTGTATGATTGTGATTGTATGATTGTGATTGTATGATTGTGATTGTATGATTGTGATTGTATGATTGTGATTGTATGATTGTGATTGTATGATTGTGATTGTTTGAATGTGATTGTATGATTGTGATTGTATGATTGTGATTGTATGATTGTGCTTGTATGATTGTGATTCTATGATTGTGATTGTAGGATTATGATTGTATGATTGCTATTGTCTGATTGCGATTGTGTGATTGCGAATGTATGATTGCGATTGTATGGTTGCGATTGTATGATTGCGATTGTATGATTATGATTGTATGATTGTGATTGTATGATTGTGATTGTATGACTGTGATTGTATCTTTGTGATTGTATGATTGTGATTGTACGATTGTTATTGTACGATTGTGATTGTACGATTGTGATTGTACGATTGTGATTTTATGATTGTGACTATATGATTTTAACTGTATGATAGAGATTGTGTAAATATGATTGTGATTGCATGATCGCAATTGTATGATTGTGAATGTATGATTATGATTCCCTGATTGCAATTGTCTGATTGCGATTGTGTGATTGTGAATGTATGATTCTGACTGTATGATTGTGATTCTATAATTGTGATTGTATGATTGTAATTGTATGAATGTGATTGTACGATTGTGATTGTTTGATTGTTATTGCGTGATTGCGTTTGTATGATTCTAATTGCATGCATGTGAATGTATAATTCTGATTGTATGTTTGAGATAATATGATTGCGATTGTATGATTGAGATTGTATGATTGTGATTGTGTGATTGTGATTGTATGATTGTGATTGTATGATTGTGATTGTATGACAGTTATTATATGATTGTAATTGTATGATTGCGATTGTAGGATTGTGATTGTATGATTGTGATTGTATGATTGTGATTGTATGATTCTACTTGGGTGATTGTGGTTGTATGATTGTGAATATATAATTGTATTTGCGTGATTGTTATTGCCGGATTGCTATTGTATAATGCTGATTGTATGATAGTGATTGTGTGATTGTGATTGTACGATTGTGGTTCCATGATTGCGATTGTATGTCGGTGATTCTATGATTGTGATTGTATGATTGTGATTGTATGATCGTGATTGTACGATTGTGATTGTACGGTTGTGATTGCATGATTGTGATTCTATGATTGTCATTGTATGATTGTGGTTTTATGATTGTGATTGTATGATTGTGATTGTTTGATTGTGATTGTATGATTGTGATTGTAGGATTGTGATTGTATGATTGTAATTGTATGATTGTGAATGTATGATTGTGATTGTATGATTGTGGTTCTATGATTGTGATTGTATGATTGTGATTGTATGATTCTACTCGGGTGATTGTGGTTGTATGATTGTGAATATATAATTGTATTTGCGTGATTGTTATTGCCGGATTGCTATTGTATAATGCTGATTGTATGATAGTGATTGTGTGATTGTGATTGTACGATTGTGGTTCCATGATTGCGATTGTATGTCGGTGATTCTATGATTGTGATTGTATGATTGTGATTGTATGATTGTGGTTCTATGATTGTGATTGTATGATTGTGATTGTATGATTGTGGTTGTATGACTGTGATTGTACGATTGTTATTGTACGATTGTGATTGTACGATTGTGATTTTATGATTGTGACTATATGATTGTAACTGTATGATAGAGATTGTGTAAATATGATTGTGATTGCATGATCCTAATTGTATGATTGTGAATGTATGATTATGATTGTATGATTGTGATTGTATGATTGTGATTATATGATTGTGATTGTATTATAGTGATTGTATGATTGGGATTTTGGGATTGTGATTGTATGATTGTCATTGTATGATTGTGATTGTATGATTGTGATTGTATGATTGTGATTGTATGATTGTGATTGTATGATTGTGATTGTATGATTCTGATTGTATGATTGTGATTGTTTGAATGTGATTGTATGATTGTGATTGTATGATTGTGATTGTATGATTGTGCTTGTATGATTGTGATTCTATGATTGTGATTGTAGGATTATGATTGTATGATTGCTATTGTCTGATTGCGATTGTGTGATTGCGAATGTATGATTGCGATTGTATGGTTGCGATTGTATGATTGCGATTGTATGATTATGATTGTATGATTGTGATTGTATGATTGTGATTGTATGACTGTGATTGTATCTTTGTGATTGTATGATTGTGATTGTACGATTGTTATTGTACGATTGTGATTGTACGATTGCGATTGTACGATTGTGATTTTATGATTGTGACTATATGATTTTAACTGTATGATAGAGAATGTGTAAATATGATTGTGATTGCATGATCGCAATTGTATGATTGTGAATGTATGCTTATGATTCCCTGATTGCTATTGTCTGATTGCGATTGTGTGATTGTGAATGTATGATTCTGACTCTATGATTGTGATTCTATGATTGTGATTGTATGATTGTAATTGTATGAATGTGATTGTACGATTGTGATTGTTTGATTGTTATTGCGTGATTGCGTTTGTATGATTCTAATTGTATGCATGTGAATGTATAATTCTGATTGTAAGTTTGAGATAATATGATTGCGATTGTATGATTGAGATTGTATGATTGTGATTGTGTGATTGTGATTGTATGATTGTGATTGTATGATTGTGATTGTATGACAGTTATTATATGATTGTAATTGTATGATTGCGATTGTAGGATTGTGATTGCATGATTGTGATTGTATGATTGTGATTGTATGATTCTACTCGGGTGATTGTGGTTGTATGATTGTGAATATGTAATTGTATTTGCGTGATTGTTATTGCCGGATTGCTATTGTATAATGATGATTGTATGATAGTGATTGTGTGATTGTGATTGTACGATTGTGGTTCTATGATTGCGATTGTATGTTGGTGGTTGTATGATTGTGATTGTATGATTGAGGTTCTATGATTGTGATTGTATGATTATGATTGTATGATTGTGATTGTATGATTGTGATTGTATGATTGTGATTGTATTATTGTGATTGTATGATTGTGATTGTATGATTGTGATTGTATGACTGTGATTGTGTGATAGTGATTGCATGATTGCGATTCTATGATTGTGATTGAATGATTGTAAATGTACGATTGTGGTTGTATGATTCTACTTGCGTGATTGTGATTGTATGATTGTGATTGTATGACTGTTATTATATGATTGTAATTGTATGATTGCGATTGTATGATTCTACTCGGGTGATTGTGGTTGTATGATTGTGAATATGTAATTGTATTTGCGTGATTGTTATTGCCGGATTGCTATTGTATAATGCTGATTGTATGATAGTGATTGTGTGATTGTGACTGTACGATTGTGGTTCTATGATTGCGATTGTATGTTGGTGATTGTATGATTGTGATTGTATGATTGAGGTTCTATGATTGTGATTGTATGATTATGATTGTATGATTGTGATTGTATGATTGTGATTGTATTATTGTGATTGTATGATTGTGATTGTATGATTGTGATTGTATGATTGTGATTGTATGATTGTGATTGTATGATTGTGATTGTATGATTGTGATTGTATGATTGTGATTGTATGATTGTGATTGTATGATTCTGATTGTATGTTTGTGATAATATGATTGCGATTGTATGATTGAGATTGTATGATTGCGATTGTATGATTGCGATTGTATGATTGAGATTGTATGATTGTGATTGTGTGATTGTGATTGTATGATTGTGATTGTATGATTGTGATTGTATAATTGTGATTGTATGATTGTGATTGTATGATTGTGATTGTATGATTGTGATTGTAGGATTGTTATTAAATTATTGTGATCGTATGACTGTGATTGTGTGATTGTGATTGCATGATTGTGATTCTATGATTGTGATTGAATGATTGTAAATGTACGATTGTGGTTGTATGATTCTACTTGCGTGATTGTGATTGTATGATTGTGATTGTATGACTGTTATTATATGATTGTAATTGTATGATTGCGATTGTATGATTGCGATTGTAGGGTTGTGATTGTGAGATTGTGATTGTATGATTGTAATAGTATGATTGTGAATGCATGATTGTGATTGTATGATAGTGATTGTACGATTGTGATTGTGTGATTGTGGTTGTCTGATTGTGATTGTATGATTGCGAATGCAGGATTGTGATTGTGATTGTATGATTTTGATTGTGTGATTGTGTTCCTATGATTCTCATTGTATAACTGTGATTGTATGATAGTAATTGTGTGATTGTGGTTGTCTGATTCTGATTGTATGATTGCGAATGCAGGATTGTGATTGTGATTGTATGATGGCGATTGTATGATTGTGATTGTATGATTGTGATTGTAAGATTGTGATTGTATGATCGTGATTGTTTGATCGTGATTGTATGATCGTGATTATATGATTGTGATTGTATGATTGTGATTGTATGATTGTGATTGTATGATTCTACTTGGGTGATTGTGGTTGTATGATTGTGAATATATAATTGTATTTGCGTGATTGTTATTGCCGGATTGCTATTGTATAATGCTGATTGTATGATAGTGATTGTGTGATTGTGATTGTACGATTGTGGTTCCATGATTGCGATTGTATGTCGGTGATTGTATGATTGTGATTGTATGATTGTGATTGTATGATAGTGATTGTACGATTGTGATTGTATGGTTGTGATTGCATGATTGTGATTCTATGATTGTCATTGTATGATTGTGGTTTTATGATTGTGATTGTATGATTGTGATTGTTTGATTGTGATTGTATGATTGTGATTGTAGGATTGTGATTGTATGATTGTAATTGTATGATTGTGAATGTATGATTGTGATTGTATGATTGTGATTGTATGATGGTGATTGTATGATTGTGATTGTATGATTGTGATTGTATGTTGGTGATTGTATGATTGTGATTGCATGATTGTGGTTCTATGATTGTGATTGTATGATTGTGATTGTATGATTCTACTCGGGTGATTGTGGTTGTATGATTGTGAATATATAATTGTATTTGCGTGATTGTTATTGCCGGATTGCTATTGTATAATGCTGATTGTATGATAGTGATTGTGTGATTGTGATTGTACGATTGTGGTTCTATGATTGCGATTGTATGTTGGTGATTGTATGATTGTGATTGTATGATTGTGGTTCTATGATTGTGATTGTATGATTGTGATTGTATGATTGTGGTTGTATGACTGTGATTGTACGATTGTTATTGTACGATTGTGATTGTACGATTGTGATTTTATGATTGTGACTATATGATTGTAACTGTATGATAGAGATTGTGTAAATATGATTGTGATTGCATGATCGTAATTGTATGATTGTGAATGTATGTTTATGATTGTATGATTGTGATTGTATGATTGTGATTATATGATTGTGATTGTATTATAGTGATTGTATGATTGGGATTTTAGGATTGTGATTGTATGATTGTCATTGTATGATTGTGCTTGTATGATTGTGATTCTATGATTGTGATTGTAGGATTATGATTGTATGATTGCTATTGTCTGATTGCGATTGTGTGATTGCGAATGTATGATTGCGATTGAATGGTTGCGATTGTATGATTGCGATTGTATGATTATGATTGTATGATTGTGATTGTATGATTGTGATTGTATGACTGTGATTGTATCTTTGTGATTGTATGATTGTGATTGTACGATTGTTATTGTACGATTGTGATTGTACGATTGTGATTGTACGATTGTGATTTTATGATTGTGACTATATGATTTTAACTGTATGATAGAGATTGTGTAAATATGATTGTGATTGCATGATCGCAATTGTATGATTGTGAATGTATGATTATGATTCCCTGATTGCAATTGTCTGATTGCGATTGTGTGATTGTGAATGTATGATTCTGACTCTATGATTGTGATTCTATGATTGTGATTGTATGATTGTAATTGTATGAATGTGATTGTACGATTGTGATTGTTTGATTGTTATTGCGTGATTGCGTTTGTATGATTCTAATTGTATGCATGTGAATGTATAATTCTGATTGTATGTTTGAGATAATATGATTGCGATTGTATGATTGAGATTGTATGATTGTGATTGTGTGATTGTGATTGTATGATTGTGATTGTATGATTGTGATTGTATGACAGTTATTATATGATTGTAATTGTATGATTGCGATTGTAGGATTGTGATTGTATGATTGTGATTGTATGATTGTGATTGTATGATTCTACTCGGGTGATTGTGGTTGTATGATTGTGAATATGTAATTGTATTTGCGTGATTGTTATTGCCGGATTGCTATTGTATAATGATGATTGTATGATAGTGATTGTGTGATTGTGATTGTACGATTGTGGTTCTATGATTGTGATTGTATGATTGTGATTGTATGATTGTGATTGTATGATTCTGATTGTATGTTTGTGATAATATGATTGCGGTTGTATGATTGAGATTGTATGATTGCGATTGTATGATTGAGATTGTATGATTGTGATTGTGTGATTGTGATAGTATGATTGTGATTGTATGATTGTGATTGTATGATTGTGATTGTATGATTGTGATTGTATGATTGTGATTGTATGATTGTGATTGTATGATTGTGATTGTATGATTGTGATTGTAGGATTGTGACTAAATGATTGTGATTGTATGACTGTGATTGTGTGATTGTGATTGTATGATTGTGATTGTATGATAGTGATTGTACGATTGTGATTGTATGATTGTGATTGTATGATTGTGATTCTATGATTGTCATTGTATGATTGTGATTGTATGATTGTGATTGTTTGAATGTGATTGTATGATTGTGATTGTATGATTGTGATTGTATGATTGTGCTTGTATGATTGTGATTCTATGATTGTGATTGTAGGATTATGATTGTATGATTGCTATTGTCTGATTGGGATTGTGTGATTGCGAATGTATGATTGCGATTGAATGGTTGCGATTGTATGATTGCGATTGTATGATTATGATTGTATGATTGTGATTGTATGATTGTGATTGTGTGATTGTGAATGTATGATTCTGACTCTATGATTGTGATTCTATGATTGTGATTGTATGATTGTAATTGTATGAATGTGATTGTATGATTGTGATTGTATGATTGTGATTGTATGATTGTGATTGTATGATTGTGATTGTATGATTGTGATTGTATGATTGTGATTGTATGATTGTGATTGTATGATTCTACTCGGGTGATTGTGGTTGTATGATTGTGAATATGTAATTGTATTTGCGTGATTGTTATTGCCGGATTGCTATTGTATAATGATGATTGTATGATAGTGATTGTGTGATTGTGATTGTACGATTGTGGTTCTATGATTGTGATTGTATGATTGTGATTGTATGATTGTGATTGTATGATTGTGATTGTATGATTCTGATTGTATGTTTGTGATAATATGATTGCGATTGTATGATTGAGATTGTATGATTGCGATTGTATGATTGAGATTGTATGATTGTGATTGTGTGATTGTGATAGTATGATTGTGATTGTATGATTGTGATTGTATGATTGTGATTGTATGATTGTGATTGTATGATTGTGACTGTATGATTGTGATTGTAGGATTGTGACTAAATGATTGTGATTGTATGACTGTGATTGTGTGATTGTGATTGCATGATCGTGATTCTATGATTGTGATTGAATGATTGTAAATGTACGATTGTGGTTGTATGATTCTACTTGCGTGATTGTGATTGTATGATTGTGATTGTATGACTGTTATTATATGATTGTAATTGTATGATTGCGATTGTATGATTGCGATTGTAGGGTTGTGATTGTGAGATTGTGATTGTATGATTGTGATTGTACGATTGTGATTGTATGATTGTGATTGTATGATTGTGATTGTATGATTGTGATTGTATGATTGTGATTGTATGATTGTGATTGTATGACTGTTATTATATGATTGTAATTGTATGATTGCGATTGTATGATTGCGATTGTAGGGTTGTGATTGTGAGATTGTGATTGTATGATTGTGATTGTATGATTGTGATTGTATGATTGTGATTGTACGATTGTGATTGTATGATTGTGATTGTATGATTGTGATCGTATGACTGTGATTGTGTGATTGTGATTGCATGATTATGATTCTATGATTGTGATTGAATGATTGTAAATGTACGATTGTAGTTGTATGATTCTACTTGCGTGATTGTCATTGTATGATTGTGATTGTATGACTGTTATTATATGATTGTAATTGTATGATTGCGATTGTATGATTGCGATTGTAGGGTTGTGATTGTGAGATTGTGATTGTATGATTGTAATAGTATGATTGTGAATGCATGATTGTGATTGTATGATAGTGATTGTACGATTGTGATTGTGTGATTGTGGTTGTCTGATTGTGATTGTATGATTGCGAATGCAGGATTGTGATTGTGATTGTATGATTTTGATTGTGTGATTGTGTTCCTATGATTCTCATTGTATAACTGTGATTGTATGATAGTGATTGTGTGATTGTGGTTGTCTGATTCTGATTGTATGATTGCGAATGCAGGATTGTGATTGTGATTGTATGATGGCGATTGTATGATTGTGATTGTATGATTGTGATTGTAAGATTGTGATTGTATGATCGTGATTATTTGATCGTGATTGTATGATCGTGATTATATGATTGTGATTGTATGATTGTGATTGTATGATTGTGAATGTATGATTGTGATTGTATGATTGCGATTGTATGATTGCGATTGTAGGGTTGTGATTGTGAGATTGTGATTGTATGATTGTAATTGTATGATTGTGAATGCATGATTGTGATTGTATGATAGTGATTGTACGATTGTGTTTGTTGTGATTGTGTTGCAATGTTTCTCTATGTATAACTGTGATTGTATGATAGTGATTGTGTGATTGTGATTGTATGATTGTGTTTTTATAATTGTGACTGTATGATTTTAATTGTATGATTGTGATTGTATGATTGTGATTGTATGATTGTGATTGTATGATTGTGATTGTATGATAGTGATTGTACGATTGTGATTGTACGGTTGTGATTGCATGATTGTGATTCTATGATTGTCATTGTATAATTGTGGTTTTATGATTGTGATTGTATGATTGTGATTGTTTGACTGTGATTGTATGACTGTGATTGTATGATTGTGATTGTATAATTGTAATTGTATGATTGTGAATGTATGATTGTGATTGTATGATTGTGATTGTATGATTGTGATTGTATGATTGTGATTGTATGATTGTGATTGTATGATTGTGATTGTATGTTGGTGATTGTATGATTGTCATTGTATGATTGTGATTGTATGATTGTGATTGTATGATTGTGATTGTATGATTGTGATTGTATGATTGTGATTGTATGATTGTGATTGTATGATTGTGATTGTATGATTGTGATTGTATGATTGTGATTGTATGATTGTGATTGTATGATTGTGATTGTATGATTGTGATTGTATGATTGTGATTGTATGATTGTGATTGTATGATTGTGATTGTATGATTGTGATTGTATGATTGTGATTGTTTGAATGTGATTGTATGATTGTGATTGTATGATTGTGATTGTATGATTGTGCTTGTATGATTGTGATTCTATGATTGTGATTGTAGGATTATGATTGTATGATTGCTATTGTCTGATTGCGATTGTGTGATTGCGAATGTATGATTGCGATTGTATGGTTGCGATTGTATGATTGCGATTGTATGATTATGATTGTATGATTGTGATTGTATGACTGTGATTGTATCTTTGTGATTGTATGATTGTGATTGTACGATTGTTATTGTACGATTGTGATTGTATGATTGTGATTGTTTGATTGTGATTGTGTGATTACGTTTGTATGATTCTAACTGTATGCATGTGAATGTATAATTCTGATTGTATGTTTGTGATAATATGATTGCGATTGTATGATTGAGATTGTATGATTGTGATTGTGTGATTGTGATTGTATGATTGTGATTGTATGATTGTGATTTTATGATTGTGATTGTATGATTGTGATTGTATGATTGTGATTGTATGATTGTGAATGTATGATTGTGATTGTATGATTGTGGTTGTATAATTGTGATTGTGTGGCTGTTATTGTTTGATTGTGATTCCTTGATTGTAACTGTATGAATCTGATTGTATGATTGTGATTGTATGATTGTGATTGTATGATTGTGATTGTATGATTGTGATTGTATAATTGTGATTGTGTGGCTGTTATTGTTTGATTGTGATTCCTTGATTGTAACTGTATGAATCTGATTGTATGATTGTGATTGTATGATAGTGATTGTGTGATTGTGTTGGTATGATTCTAATTGTATGCATGTGAATGTACATTTGGGATTGTATGATTGTGATTGTATGATTGTGATTGTATGATTCTACTCGGGTGATTGTGGTTGTATGATTGTGAATATATAATTGTATTTGCGTGATTGTTATTGCCGGATTGCTATTTTATAATGCTGATTGTATGATAGTGATTGTGTGATTGTGATTGTACGATTGTGGTTCTATGATTGCGATTGTATGTTGGTGATTGTATGATTGTGATTGTATGATTGTGGTTCTGTGATTGTGATTGTATGATTGTGATTGTATGATTGTGGTTGTATGACTGTGATTGTACGATTGTTATTGTACGATTGTGATTGTACGATTGTGATTTTATGATTGTGACTATATGATTGTAACTGTATGATAGAGATTGTGTAAATATGATTGTGATTGCATGATCGTAATTGTATGATTGTGAATGTATGATTATGATTGTATGATTGTGATTGTATGATTGTGATTATAGGATTGTGATTGTATTATAGTGATTGTATGATTGGGATTTTAGGATTGTGATTGTATGATTGTGATTGTATGATTGTGATTGTATGATTGTGATTGTATGATTGTGATTGTATGATTGTGATTGTATGATTGTGATTGTATGATTGTGATTGTATGATTGTGATTGTATGATTGTGATTGTATGATTGTGATTGTATGATTGTGATTGTATGATTGTGATTGTATGATTGTGATTGTATGATTGTGATTGTATGATTGTGATTGTATGATTGTGATTGTATGATTGTGATTGTATGATTGTGATTGTATGATTGTGATTTTATGATTGTGATTGTATGATTGTGATTGTATGATTGTGATTGTATGATTGTGATTCCATGATTGTGATTGTATGATTGTAATTGTATGAATGTGATTGTATGATTGTGATTGTTTGATTGTGATTGTGTGATTACGTTTGTATGATTCTAATTGTATGCATGTGAATGTATAATTCTGATTGTATGTTTGTGATAATATGATTGCGATTGTATGATTGAGATTGTATGATTGTGATTGTGTGATTGTGATTGTATGATTGTGATTGTATGATTGTGATTGTATGATTGTGATTGTATGATTGTGATTGTATGATTGTGATAGTATGATTGTGATAGTATGATTGTGACTTTATAATTGTGATTATTAGTTTGTGATTGAATGATCGTGATTGTCTGATTGTGAATGTAAAATTGTGATTGTATGATTGTGTTCGTATGATTCGAATTGTATGACGGTGACAGTGTGATCGTGATTATCTGATTCTGATTGTATGATTTTGATAGTGTGATTGTGATTGTGATTGTGATTATTTGATAGGGATAGTGATTCTGATTCTATGATTGTATTTTATGATTCTGATTGTATGATTCTGATTATGTGATTGTGTTTGTATGATTCTAATTGTAAGTATATATATGTATAATTGTGATTGCGTGATTGTGATTGTATGATTGTGAATGTATGACTGTTGTTATATGATTGTAATTGTATGATTGTGATTGTATGATTGTGATTGTATGATTTTGATTGTATAATTGTGATTGTATGATTGTGATTGTATGATTGTGATAGTAAGATTGTGATTGGACCATTGTGATTGTACGATTGTGATTGTACGATTGTGATTTTATGATTGTGACTGTATGATTGTAACTGTATGATAGTGATTGTGTGAATGTGATTGTAGGATTGTAATTGTATGATTATGCTTGTATGATTCTAATTGAATGATTATGATTGTATGATTGTGATTGTATGATAGTGATTGCATGATTGTGATTGTATGATAGTGATTGTGTGATTGTGTTGGTATGATTCTAATTGTATGCATGTGAATGTATTATTCTGATTGCATGCTCGTGATTATATGATTGCGATTGAATGTTTGTGATTGTATGATTGTGATTGTATGATTGTGATTGTATGATTGTGATTGTATGATTGTGATTTTATGATTGTAATTGTATGATTGTGATTGTATGATTGTGATTGTATGATTGTGATTGTATGACTGTGATTGTATGATTGTGATTGTATGATTGTGATTGTGTGATTGTGTTTGTATGATTCTAATTGTATGCATGTGAATGTATAATTCTGATTGTATGTTCGTGATAATATGATTGCGATTGTATGTTTGTGATTGTATGATTGTGATTGCATGATTGTGATTGTATGATTTTGATTTTATGATTGTGATTGTATGATTGTGATTGTATGATTGTGATTGTATGACTGTGATTGTATGATTGTGATTGTATGATTGTGATTGTGTGATTGTGGATGTATGATCGCGATTGTATGTTTGTCATTGTACGATTATGACTGTACGATTGTGATTGTACGATTGTGATTTTATGATTGTGACATTATCATTGTAACTGTATGATAGTGATTGTGTGAATGTGATTGTGATTGCATGATCGTAATTGTATGATTGTGGATGTATGATGATGACTGTATGATTGCGATTGTCTGATTGCGATTGTGTGATTGTGATTGTATGATTGTGATTGTATGATTGTGATTGTATGATTGTGGTTGTATGATTGTGATTGTATGATTGTGATCGTATGATTGTGATTATATGATTGTGATTGTATGCCTGTGATTGTATGATTGTGATTGTACGATTATGATTGTACGATTGTGATTTTATGGTTGTGACTGTATGATTGTAACTGTATGATAGTGATTGTGTGAATGTGATTGTAGGATTGTAATTGTATGATTATGCTTGTATGATTCTAATTGAATGATTATGATTGTATGATTGTGATTGTATGATTGTGATTGTATGATAGTGATTGCATGATTGTGATTGTATGATAGTGATTGTGTGATTGTGTTGGTATGATTCTAATTGTATGCATGTGAATGTATTATTCTGATTGCATGCTCGTGATTATATGATTGCGATTGAATGTTTGTGATTGTATGATTGTGATTGTATGATTGTGATTGTATGATTGTGATTTTATGATTGTAATTGTATGATTGTGATTGTATGATTGTGATTGTATGATTGTGATTGTATGACTGTGATTGTATGATTGTGATTGTATGATTGTGATTGTGTGATTGTGTTTGTATGATTCTAATTGTATGCATGTGAATGTATAATTCTGATTGTATGTTCGTGATAATATGATTGCGATTGTATGTTTGTGATTGTATGATTGTGATTGCATGATTGTGATTGTATGATTTTGATTTTATGATTGTGATTGTATGATTGTGATTGTATGATTGGGATTGTATGACTGTGATTGTATGATTGTGATTGTATGATTGTGATTGTGTGATTGTGGATGTATGATTGCGATTGTATGTTTGTCATTGTACGATTATGACTGTACGATTGTGATTGTACGATTGTGATTTTATGATTGTGACATTATCATTGTAACTGTATGATAGTGATTGTGTGAATGTGATTGTGATTGCATGATCGTAATTGTATGATTGTGGATGTATGATTATGACTGTATGATTGCGACTGTCTGATTGCGATTGTGTGATTGTGGTTGAATGATTGTGATTGTATGGTCGTGATTGTATGATTGTGATTGTATGGTTGTGATTGTATGATTGTCATTGTATGATTGTGATTGTATGATTGTGATTGTATAATTTTCATTGTATGATTGAGATTGTACGATTGTGGTTGTGTGATTGTGTTGCTATGGTTCTCATTGTATAACTGTGATTGTATGATAGTGATTGTGTGATTGCGATTGTATGATTCTAATTGTATGCATGTGAATGTATGATTCTGATTGTATGTTTGAGATAATATGATTGCGATTGTATGATTGTGATTGTATGATTGTGATTGTATGATTGTGACTGTATGATTGTGATTGTATGATTGTGATTGTATGATTGTGATTGTATGATTGAGGTTCTATGATTGTGATTGTATGATTATGATTGTATGATTGTGATTGTATGATTGTGATTGTATTATTGTGATTGTATGATTGTGATTGTATGATTGTGATTGTATGATTGTGATTGTATGATTGTGATTGTATGATTGTGATTGTATGATTGTGATTGTATGATTGTGATTGTATGATTGTGAATGTAAAATTGTGATTGTATGATTGTGATAGTATGATTGTGATAGTATGATTGTGACTTTATAATTGTGATTATTAGTTTGTGATTGTATGATCGTGATTGTATGATTGTGAATGTAAAATTGTGATTGTATGATTGTGTTCGTATGATTCGAATTGTATGACTGTGGCAGTGTGATTGCGATTATCTGATTGTGATTGTATGATTTTGATAGTGTGATTGTGATTGTGATTGTGATTATATGATAGTGATAGTGATTCTGATTCTATGATTGTATTTTATGTTTCTGATTGTATGATTCTGATTATGTGATTGTGTTTGTATGATTCTAATTGTAAGTATATATATGTATAATTGTGATTGCGTGATTGTGATTGTATGATTGTGAATGTATGACTGTTATTATATGATTGTAATTGTATGATTGCGATTGTAGGATTGTGATTGTATGATTGTGATTGTATGATTGTGATTGTATGATTCTACTCGGGTGATTGTGGTTGTATGATTGTGAATATGTCATTGTATTTGCGTGATTGTTATTGCCGGATTGCTATTGTATAATGATGATTGTATGATAGTGATTGTATGATTGTGATTGTATGATTGAGGTTCTATGATTGTGATTGTATGATTATGATTGTATGATTGTGATTGTATGATTGTAACTGTATTATTGTGATTGTATGATTGTGATTGTATGATTGTGATTGTATGATTGTGATTGTATGATTTTGATTGTATAATTGTGATTGTATGATTGTGATTGTATGATTGCGATAGTAAGATTGTGATTGGACCATTGTGATTGTACGATTGTGATTGTACGATTGTGATTTTATGATTGTGACTGTATGATTGTAACTGTATGATAGTGATTGTGTGAATGTGATTGTAGGATTGTAATTGTATGATTATGCTTGTATGATTCTAATTGAATGATTATGATTGTATGATTGTGATTGTATGATTGTGATTGTATGATAGTGATTGCATGATTGTGATTGTATGATAGTGATTGTGTGATTGTGTTGGTATGATTCTAATTGTATGCATGTGAATGTATTATTCTGATTGCATGCTCGTGATTATATGATTGCGATTGAATGTTTGTGATTGTATGATTGTGATTGTATGATTGTGATTGTATGATTGTGATTTTATGATTGTAATTGTATGATTGTGATTGTATGATTGTGATTGTATGATTGTGATTGTATGACTGTGATTGTATGATTGTGATTGTATGATTGTGATTGTGTGATTGTGTTTGTATGATTCTAATTGTATGCATGTGAATGTATAATTCTGATTGTATGTTCGTGATAATATGATTGCGATTGTATGTTTGTGATTGTATGATTGTGATTGCATGATTGTGATTGTATGATTTTGATTTTATGATTGTGATTGTATGATTGTGATTGTATGATTGTGATTGTATGACTGTGATTGTATGATTGTGATTGTATGATTGTGATTGTGTGATTGTGGATGTATGATTGCGATTGTATGTTTGTCATTGTACGATTATGACTGTACGATTGTGATTGTACGATTGTGATTTTATGATTGTGACATTATCATTGTAACTGTATGATAGTGATTGTGTGAATGTGATTGTGATTGCATGATCGTAATTGTATGATTGTGGATGTATGATGATGACTGTATGATTGCGATTGTCTGATTGCGATTGTGTGATTGTGATTGTATGATTGTGATTGTATGATTGTGATTGTATGATTGTGGTTGTATGATTGTGATTGTATGATTGTGATCGTATGATTGTGATTATATGATTGTGATTGTATGCCTGTGATTGTATGATTGTGATTGTACGATTATGATTGTACGATTGTGATTTTATGATTGTGACTGTATGATTGTAACTGTATGATAGTGATTGTGTGAATGTGATTGTAGGATTGTAATTGTATGATTATGCTTGTATGATTCTAATTGAATGATTATGATTGTATGATTGTGATTGTATGATTGTGATTGTATGATTGTGATTGCATGATTGTGATTGTATGATAGTGATTGTGTGATTGTGTTGGTATGATTCTAATTGTATGCATGTGAATGTATTATTCTGATTCCATGCTCGTGATTATATGATTGCGATTGAATGTTTGTGATTGTATGATTGTGATTGTATGATTGGGATTGTATGATTGTGATTGTATGATTGTGATTTTATGATTGTAATTGTATGATTGTGATTGTATGATTGTGATTGTATGATTGTGATTGTATGACTGTGATTGTATGATTGTGATTGTATGATTGTGATTGTGTGATTGTGTTTGTATGATTCTAATTGTATGCATGTGAATGTATAATTCTGATTGCATGTTCGTGATAATATGATTGCGATTGTATGTTTGTGATTGTATGATTGTGATTGCATGATTGTGATTGTATGATTTTGATTTTATGATTGTGATTGTATGATTGTGATTGTATGATTGTGATTGTATGACTGTGATTGTATGATTGTGATTGTATGATTGTGATTGTGTGATTGTGGATGTATGATTGCGATTGTATGTTTGTCATTGTACGATTATGACTGTACGATTGTGATTGTACGATTGTGATTTTATGATTGTGACATTATCATTGTAACTGTATGATAGTGATTGTGTGAATGTGATTGTGATTGCATGATCGTAATTGTATGATTGTGGATGTATGATTATGACTGTATGATAGCGACTGTCTGATTGCGATTGTGTGATTGTGGTTGCATGATTGTGATTGTATGGTCGTGATTGTATGATTGTGATTGTATGGTTGTGATTGTATGATTGTCATTGTATGATTGTGATTGTATGATTGTGATTGTATAATTTTCATTGTATGATTGAGATTGTACGATTGTGGTTGTGTGATTGTGATGCTATGGTTCTCATTGTATAACTGTGATTGTATGATAGTGATTGTGTGATTGCGATTGTATGATTCTAATTGTATGCATGTGAATGTATGATTCTGATTGTATGTTTGAGATAATATGATTGCGATTGTATGATTGTGATTGTATGATTGTGATTGTATGATTGTGACTGTATGATTGTGATTGTATGATTGTGATTGTATGATTGTGATTGTATGATTGAGGTTCTATGATTGTGATTGTATGATTATGATTGTATGATTGTGATTGTATGATTGTGATTGTATTATTGTGATTGTATGATTGTGATTGTATGATTGTGATTGTATGATTGTGATTGTATGATTGTGATTGTATGATTGTGATTGTATGACAGTTATTATATGATTGTAATTGTATGATTGCGATTGTAGGATTGTGATTGTATGATTTTGATTGTGTGATTGTGTTCCTATGATTCTCATTGAATAACTGTGATTGTATGATAGTGATTGTGTGATTGTGGTTGTCTGATTCTGAATGTATGATTGCGAATGCAGGATTGTGATTGTGATTGTATGATTGCGATTGTATGATTGTGATTGTATGATTGTGATTGTAAGATTGTGATTGTATGATTGTGATTGTATGATTGTGATTGTATGATTCTACTTGGGTGATTGTGGTTGTATGATTGTGAATATATAATTGTTTTTGCGTGATTATTGCCGGATTGCTATTGTATAATGCTGATTGTATGATAGTGATTGTGTGATTGTGATTGTACGATTGTGGTTCCATGATTGCGATTGTATCTCGGTGATTGTATGATTGTGATTGTATGATTGTGATTGTATGATCGTGATTGTATGATCGTGATTGTTTGATTGTGATTGTATGATTGTGATTGTATGATTGTGATTGTATGATTGTAATTGTATGATTGTGAATGTATGATTGTGATTGTATGATTGTGATTGTATGATTGTGATTGTATGATTGTGATTGTATGATAGTGATTGTACGATTGTGATTGTATGGTTGTGATTGCATGATTGTGATTCTATGATTGTCATTGTATGATTGTGGTTTTATGATTGTGATTGTATGATTGTGATTGTTTGACTGTGATTGTATGATTGTGATTGTATGATTGTGATTGTATGATTGTAATTGTATGATTGTGAATGTATGATTGTGATTGTATGATTGTGATTGTATGATTGTGATTGTATGATTGTGATTGTATGATTGTGATTGTATGATTGTGATTGTATGTTGGTGATTGTATGATTGTGATTGTATGATTGTGGTTCTATGATTGTGATTGTATGATTGTCATTGTATGATTGTGATTGTATGATTGTGATTGTATGATTGTGATTGTATGATTGTGATTGTATGATTGTGATTGTATGATTGTGATTGTATGATTGTGATTGTATGATTGTGATTGTATGATTGTGATTGTATGATTGTGATTGTATGATTGTGATTGTATGATTGTGATGGTATGATTGTGATTGTATGATTGTGATTGTATGATTGTGATTGTATGATTGTGATTGTATGATTGTGATTGTTTGAATGTGATTGTATGATTGTGATTGTATGATTGTGATTGTATGATTGTGATTGTATGATTGTGCTTGTATGATTGTGATTCTATGATTGTGATTGTAGGATTATGATTGTATGATTGCTATTGTCTGATTGCGATTGTGTGATTGCGAATGTATGATTGCGATTGTATGGTTGCGATTGTATGATTGCGATTGTATGATTATGATTGTATGATTGTGATTGTATGATTGCGATTGTATGACTGTGATTGTATCTTTGTGATTGTATGATTGTGATTGTACGATTGTTATTGTACGATTGTGATTGTACGATTATGATTGTACGATTGTGATTTTATGATTGTGACTATATGATTGTAACTGTATGATAGAGATTGTGTAAATATGATTGTGATTGCATGATTGCAATTGTATGATCGTGAATGTATGATTATGATTCTCTGATTGCAATTGTCTGATTGCGATTGTGTGATTGTGAATGTATGATTCTGACTCTGTGATTGTGATTCCATGATTGTGATTGTATGATTGTAATTGTATGAATGTGATTGTATGATTGTGATTGTTTGATTGTGATTGTGTGATTACGTTTGTATGATTCTAACTGTATGCATGTGAATGTATAATTCTGATTGTATGTTTGTGATAATATGATTGCGATTGTATGATTGAGATTGTATGATTGTGATTGTGTGATTGTGATTGTATGATTGTGATTGTATGATTGTGATTTTATGATTGTGATTGTATGATTGTGATTGTATGATTGTGATTGTATGATTGTGAATGTATGATTGTGATTGTATGATTGTAATTGTATAATTGTGATTGTGTGGCTGTTATTGTTTGATTGTGATTCCTTGATTGTAACTGTATGAATCTGATTGTATGCTTGTGATTGTATGATAGTGATTGTGTGATTGTGTTGGTATGATTCTAATTGTATGCATGTGAATGTACATTTGGGATTGTATGATTGTGATTGTATGATTGTGATAGTATGATTGTGATAGTATGATTGTGATAGTATGATTGTGACTTTATAATTGTGATTATTAGTTTGTGATTGTATGATCGTGATTGTATGATTGTGAATGTAAAATTGTGATTGTATGATTGTGTTCGTATGATTCTAATTGTATGACTGTGACAGTGTGATCGTGATTATATGATTGTGATTGTATGATTTTGATAGTGTGATTGTGATTGTGATTGTGATTATATGATAGTGATAGTGATTGTGATTCTATGATTGTATTTTATGATTCTGATTGTATGATTCTGATTATGTAATTGTGTTTGTATGATTCTAGTTGTAAGTATATATATGTATAATTGTGATTGCGTGATTGTGATTGTATGATTGTGAATGTATGACTGTTATTATATGATTGTAATTGTATGATTGTGATTGTATGATTGTGATTGTATGATTGTGATTGTAGGATTGTGATTGTATGATTGTGATTGTAAGATTGTAATTGTATGATTGTGATTGTATGATTTTGATTGTATAATTGTGATTGTATGATTGTGATTGTATGACTGTGATAGTATGATTGTGATCGTACGATTGTGATTGTGCGATTGTGATTGTACGATTGTGATTGTACGAATATGACTGTACGATTGTGATTGTACGATTGTGATTCTATGATTGTGACATTATCATTTGAACTGTATGATAGTGATTGTGTGAATGTGATTGTGATTGCATGATCGTAATTGTATGATTGTGGATGTATGATGATGACTGTATGATTGCGATTGTCTGATTGCGATTGTGTGATTGTGATTGTATGATTGTGTTTGTATGATTGTGATTGTATGATTGTGGTTGTATGATTGTGATTGTATGATTGTGATCGTATGATTGTGATTATATGATTGTGATTGTATGCCTGTGATTGTATGATTGTGATTGTACGATTATGATTGTACGATTGTGATTCTATGATTGTGACTGTATGATTGTAACTGTATGATAGTGATTGTGTGAATGTGATTGTAGGATTGTAATTGTATGATTATGCTTGTATGATTCTAATTGAATGATTATGATTGTATGATTGTGATTGTATGATTGTGATTTTATGATTGTAATTGTATGATTGTGATTGTATGATTGTGATTGTATGATTGTGATTGTATCATTGTGATTGTATGATTGTGATTGTATGATAGTGATTGTACGATTGTGATTGTATGATTGTGATTGCATGATTGTGATTCTATGATTGTCATTGTATGATTGTGGTTTTATGATTGTGATTGTATGATTGTGATTGTAGGATTGTGACTAAATGATTGTGATTGTATGACTGTGATTGTGTGATTGTGATTGCATGATTGTGATTCTCTGATTGTGATTGAATGATTGTAAATGTACGATTGTGGTTGTATGATTCTACTTGCGTGATTGTGATAGTATGATTGTGATTGTATGACTGTTATTATATGATTGTAATTGTATGATTGCGATTGTATGATTGCGATTGTAGGGTTGTGATTGTGAGATTGTGATTGTATGATTGTGATTGTATGATTGTGATTGTATGATTGTGATTGTATGATTGTGATTGTATGATTGTGATTGTATGATTGTGATTGTATGATTGTGATTGTATGATTGTGATTGTATGATTGTGATTGTATGTTGGTGATTGTATGATTGTGATTGTATGATTGAGGTTCTATGATTGTGATTGTATGATTATGATTGTATGATTGTGATTGTATGATTGTGATTGTATTATTGTGATTGTATGATTGTGATTGTATGATTGTAATTGTATGATTGTGATTGTATGATTGTGATTGTATGATTGTGATTGTATGATTGTGATTGTATGATTCTGATTGTATGTTTGTGATAATATGATTGCGATTGTATGATTGAGATTGTATGATTGCGATTGTATGATTGAGATTGTATGATTGTGATTGTGTGATTGTGATTGTATGATTGTGATTGTATGATTGTGATTGTATGATTGTGATTGTATGATTGTGATTGTATGATTGTGATTGTATGATTGTGATTGTAGAATTGTTATTAAATTATTGTGATCTTATGACTGTGATTGTGTGATTGTGATTGCATGATTGTGATTCTATGATTGTGATTGAATGATTGTAAATGTACGATTGTGGTTGTATGATTCTACTTGCGTGATTGTGATTGTATGATTGTGATTGTATGACTGTTATTATATGATGGTAATTGTATGATTGCGATTGTATGATTGCGATTGTAGGGTTGTGATTGTGAGATTGTGATTGTATGATTGTAATAGTATGATTGTGAATGCATGATTGTGATTGTATGATAGTGATTGTACGATTGTGATTGTGTGATTGTGGTTGTCTGATTGTGATTGTATGATTGCGAATGCAGGATTGTGATTGTGATTGTAAGATTTTGATTGTGTGATTGTGTTCCTATGATTCTCATTGTATAACTGTGATTGTATGATAGTGATTGTGTGATTGTGGTTGTCTGATTCTGATTGTATGATTGCGAATGCAGGATTGTGATTGTGATTGTATGATGGCGATTGTATGATTGTGATTGTATGATTGTGATTGTATGATTGTGATTGTAAGATTGTGATTGTATGATCGTGATTGTTTGATCGTGATTGTATGATCGTGATTATATGATTGTGATTGTATGATTGTGATTGTATGATTGTGAATGTATGATTGTGATTGTATGATTGCGATTGTATGATTGTGATTGTATGATTGTGATTGTATGATTGTGATTGTATGATTGTGATTGTATGATTGTGATTGTATGATTGTGCTTGTATGATTGTGATTCTATGATTGTGATTGTAGGATTATGATTGTATGATTGCTATTGTCTGATTGCGATTGTGTGATTGCGAATGTATGATTGCGATTGTATGGTTGCGATTGTATGATTGCGATTGTATGATTATGATTGTATGATTGTGATTGTATGATTGTGATTGTATGACAGTGATTGTATCTTTGTGATTGCATGATTGTGATTATACGATTGTTATTGTACGATTGTGATTGTACGATTGTGATTGTACGATTGTGATTTTATGATTGTGACTATATGATTTTAACTGTATGATAGAGATTGTGTAAATATGATTGTGATTGCATGCTCGCAATTGTATGATTCTGAATGTATGATTATGATTCCCTGATTGCAATTGTCTGATTGCGATTGTGTGATTGTGAATGTATGATTCTGACTCTATGATTGTGATTCTATGATTGTGATTGTATGATTGTAATTGTATGAATGTGATTGTACGATTGTGATTGTTTGATTGTTATTGCGTGATTGCGTTTGTATGATTCTAATTGTATGCATGTGAATGTATAATTCTGATTGTATGTTTGAGATAATATGATTGCGATTGTATGATTGAGATTGTATGATTGTGATTGTGTGATTGTGATTGTATGATTGTGATTGTATGATTGTGATTGTATGACAGTTATTATATGATTGTAATTGTATGATTGCGATTGTAGGATTGTGATTGTATGATTTTGATTGTGTGATTGTGTTCCTATGATTCTCATTGAATAACTGTGATTGTATGATAGTGATTGTGTGATTGTGGTTGTCTGATTCTGAATGTATGATTGCGAATGCAGGATTGTGATTGTGATTGTATGATTGCGATTGTATGATTGTGATTGTATGATTGTGATTGTAAGATTGTGATTGTATGATTGTGATTGTATGATTGTGATTGTATGATTCTACTTGGGTGATTGTGGTTGTATGATTGTGAATATATAATTGTTTTTGCGTGATTGTTATTGCCGGATTGCTATTGTATAATGCTGATTGTATGATAGTGATTGTGTGATTGTGATTGTACGATTGTGGTTCCATGATTGCGATTGTATGTCGGTGATTGTATGATTGTGATTGTATGATTGTGATTGTATGATCGTGATTGTATGATCGTGATTGTTTGATTGTGATTGTATGATTGTGATTGTATGATTGTGATTGTATGATTGTAATTGTATGATTGTGAATGTATGATTGTGATTGTGTGATTGTGATTGTATGATTGTGATTGTATGATTGTGATTGTATGATAGTGATTGTACGATTGTGATTGTATGGTTGTGATTGCATGATTGTGATTCTATGATTGTCATTGTATGATTGTGGTTTTATGATTGTGATTGTATGATTGTGATTGTTTGACTGTGATTGTATGATTGTGATTGTATGATTGTGATTGTATGATTGTAATTGTATGATTGTGAATGTATGATTGTGATTGTATGATTGTGATTGTATGATTGTGATTGTATGATTGTAATTGTATGATTGTGAATGTATGATTGTGATTGTATGATTGTGATTGTATGATTGTGATTGTATGATTGTGATTGTATGATAGTGATTGTACGATTGTGATTGTATGGTTGTGATTGCATGATTGTGATTCTATGATTGTCATTGTATGATTGTGGTTTTATGATTGTGATTGTATGATTGTGATTGTTTGACTGTGATTGTATGATTGTGATTGTATGATTGTGATTGTATGATTGTAATTGTATGATTGTGAATGTATGATTGTGATTGTATGATTGTGATTGTATGATTGTGATTGTATGATTGTGATTGTATGATTGTGATTGTATGATTGTGATTGTATGATTGTGATTGTATGTTGGTGATTGTATGATTGTGATTGTATGATTGTGGTTCTATGATTGTGATTGTATGATTGTGATGGTATGATTGTGATTCCATGATTGTGATTGTATGATTGTAATTGTATGAATGTGATTGTATGATTGTGATTGTTTGATTGTGATTGTGTGATTACGTTTGTATGATTCTAACTGTATGCATGTGAATGTATAATTCTGATTGTATGTTTGTGATAATATGATTGCGATTGTATGATTGAGATTGTATGATTGTGATTGTGTGATTGTGATTGTATGATTGTGATTGTATGATTGTGATTTTATGATTGTGATTGTATGATTGTGATTGTATGATTGTGATTGTATGATTGTGATTGTATGATTGTGAATGTATGATTGTGATTGTATGATTGTAATTGTATAATTGTGATTGTGTGGCTGTTATTGTTTGATTGTGATTCCTTGATTGTAACTGTATGAATCTGATTGTATGCTTGTGATTGTATGATAGTGATTGTGTGATTGTGTTGGTATGATTCTAATTGTATGCATGTGAATGTACATTTGGGATTGTATGATTGTGATTGTATGATTGTGATAGTATGATTGTGATAGTATGATTGTGATAGTATGATTGTGACTTTATAATTGTGATTATTAGTTTGTGATTGTATGATCGTGATTGTATGATTGTGAATGTAAAATTGTGATTGTATGATTGTGTTCGTATGATTCTAATTGTATGACTGTGACAGTGTGATCGTGATTATATGATTGTGATTGTATGATTTTGATAGTGTGATTGTGATTGTGATTGTGATTATATGATAGTGATAGTGATTGTGATTCTATGATTGTATTTTATGATTCTGATTGTATGATTCTGATTATGTAATTGTGTTTGTATGATTCTAGTTGTAAGTATATATATGTATAATTGTGATTGCGTGATTGTGATTGTATGATTGTGAATGTATGACTGTTATTATATGATTGTAATTGTATGATTGTGATTGTATGATTGTGATTGTAGGATTGTGATTGTATGATTGTGATTGTAAGATTGTAATTGTATGATTGTGATTGTATGATTTTGATTGTATAATTGTGATTGTATGATTGTGATTGTATGACTGTGATAGTATGATTGTGATCGTACGATTGTGATTGTGCGATTGTGATTGTACGATTGTGATTGTACGAATATGACTGTACGATTGTGATTGTACGATTGTGATTCTATGATTGTGACATTATCATTTGAACTGTATGATAGTGATTGTGTGAATGTGATTGTGATTGCATGATCGTAATTGTATGATTGTGGATGTATGATGATGACTGTATGATTGCGATTGTCTGATTGCGATTGTGTGATTGTGATTGTATGATTGTGTTTGTATGATTGTGATTGTATGATTGTGGTTGTATGATTGTGATTGTATGATTGTGATCGTATGATTGTGATTATATGATTGTGATTGTATGCCTGTGATTGTATGATTGTGATTGTACGATTATGATTGTACGATTGTGATTCTATGATTGTGACTGTATGATTGTAACTGTATGATAGTGATTGTGTGAATGTGATTGTAGGATTGTAATTGTATGATTATGCTTGTATGATTCTAATTGAATGATTATGATTGTATGATTGTGATTGTATGATTGTGATTGTATGATAGTGATTGCATGATTGTGATTTTATGATAGTAATTGTGTGATTGTGTTGGTATGATTCTAATTGTATGCATGTGAATGTATTATTCTGATTGCATGCTCGTGATTATATGATTGCGATTGTATGTTTGTGATTGTATGATCGTGATTGTATGATTGTGATTGTATGATTGTGATTTTATGATTGTAATTGTATGATTGTGATTGTATGATTGTGATTGTATGATTGTGATTGTGTGACTGTGATTGTATGATTGTGATTGTATGATTGTGATTGTGTGATTGTGTTTGTATGATTCTAATTGTATGCATGTGAATGTACATTTGGGATTGAATGATTGTGATAGTATGATTGTGATTGTATAATTGTGATTGTGTGGCTGTTATTGTTTGATTGTGATACCTTGATTGTAACTGTATGAATCTGATTGTATGATCGTGATTGTATGATTGTGATTGTATGATTGTGATTGTATGATTGTGATTGTATGATTGTGATTGTATGATTGTGATTGTATGATTGTGACTGTATGATTGTAACTGTATGATAGTGATTGTGTGAATGTGATTGTAGGATTGTAAATGTATGATTATGCTTGTATGATTCTAATTGAATGATTATGATTGTATGATTGTGATTGTATGATTGTGATTGTATGATAGTGGTTGCATGATAGTGATTGTATCATTGTGATTGTATGATTGCGAATGCAGGATTGTGATTGTGATTGTATGATTTTGATTGTGTGATTGTGTTCCTATGATTCTCATTGTATAACTGTGATTGTATGATAGTGATTGTGTGATTGTGGTTGTCTGATTCTGATTGTATGATTGCGAATGCAGGATTGTGATTGTGATTGTATGATTGCGATTGTATGATTGTGATTGCATGATTGCGATTGTAAGATTGTGATTGTATGATTGTGATTGTATGCTTGTGATTGTATGATTGTGATTGTATGATTGTGATTGTATGAGAGTAATTGTACGATTGTGATTGTATGATTGTGATTGCATGATTGTGATTCTATGATTGTCATTGTATGATTGTGGTTTTATGATTGTGATTGTATGATTGTGATTCTAGGATTGTGATTGTATGATTGTGATTGTATGATTGTGATTGTATGATTCTACTCGGGTGATTGTGGTTGTATGATTGTGAATATATAATTGTATTTGCGTGATTGTTATTGCCGGATTGCTATTGTATAATGCTGATTGTATGATAGTGATTGTGTGATTGTGATTGTACGATTGTGGTTCTATGATTGCGATTGTATGTTGGTGATTGTATGATTGTGATTGTATGATTGTGGTTCTATGATTGTGATTGTATGATTGTGATTGTATGATTGTGGTTGTATGACTGTGATTGTACGATTGTTATTGTACGATTGTGATTGTACGATTGTGATTTTATGATTGTGACTATATGATTGTAACTGTATGATAGAGATTGTGTAAATATGATTGTGATTGCATGATCGTAATTGTATGATTGTGAATGTATGATTATGATTGTATGATTGTGATTGTATGATTGTGATTGTATGACTGTGATTGTATCTTTGTGATTGTATGATTGTGATTGTACGATTGTTATTGTACGATTGTGACATTATCATTTGAACTGTATGATAGTGATTGTGTGAATGTGATTGTGATTGCATGATCGTAATTGTATGATTGTGGATGTATGATGATGACTGTATGATTGCGATTGTCTGATTGCGATTGTGTGATTGTGATTGTATGATTGTGTTTGTATGATTGTGATTGTATGATTGTGGTTGTATGATTGTGATTGTATGATTGTGATCGTATGATTGTGATTATATGATTGTGATTGTATGCCTGTGATTGTATGATTGTGATTGTACGATTATGATTGTACGATTGTGATTCTATGATTGTGACTGTATGATTGTAACTGTATGATAGTGATTGTGTGAATGTGATTGTAGGATTGTAATTGTATGATTATGCTTGTATGATTCTAATTGAATGATTATGATTGTATGATTGTGATTGTATGATTGTGATTGTATGATAGTGATTGCATGATTGTGATTTTATGATAGTAATTGTGTGATTGTGTTGGTATGATTCTAATTGTATGCATGTGAATGTATTATTCTGATTGCATGCTCGTGATTATATGATTGCGATTGTATGTTTGTGATTGTATGATCGTGATTGTATGATTGTGATTGTATGATTGTGATTTTATGATTGTAATTGTATGATTGTGATTGTATGATTGTGATTGTATGATTGTGATTGTGTGACTGTGATTGTATGATTGTGATTGTATGATTGTGATTGTGTGATTGTGTTTGTATGATTCTAATTGTATGCATGTGAATGTACATTTGGGATTGAATGATTGTGATAGTATGATTGTGATTGTATAATTGTGATTGTGTGGCTGTTATTGTTTGATTGTGATACCTTGATTGTAACTGTATGAATCTGATTGTATGATCGTGATTGTATGATTGTGATTGTGTGATTGCGATTGTATGATTCTAATTGTATGCATGTGAATGTATGATTCTGATTGTATGTTTGAGATAATATGATTGCGATTGTATGATTGTGATTGTATGATTGTGATTGTATGATTGTGATTGTATGATTGTGATTGTATGATTGTGATTGTATGATTGTGATTGTATGATTGTGATTGTATGATTGTGATTGTATGATTGTGATTGTATGATTGTGATTGTATGATTGTGATTGTATGATTGTGATTGTATGATTGTGATTGTATGATTGTGGTTGTACGATTGCGATTGTATGATTCTAATTGTATGCATGTGAATGTATGATTCTGATTGTATGTTTGAGATAATATGATTGCGATTGTATGATTGTGATTGTATGATTGTGATTGTATGATTGTGATTGTATGATTGTGATTGTATGATTGTGATTGTATGATTGTGACTGTATGATTGTAACTGTATGATAGTGATTGTGTGAATGTGATTGTAGGATTGTAAATGTATGATTATGCTTGTATGATTCTAATTGAATGATTATGATTGTATGATTGTGATTGTATGATTGTGATTGTATGATAGTGGTTGCATGATAGTGATTGTATCATTGTGATTGTATGATTGCGAATGCAGGATTGTGATTGTGATTGTATGATTTTGATTGTGTGATTGTGTTCCTATGATTCTCATTGTATAACTGTGATTGTATGATAGTGATTGTGTGATTGTGGTTGTCTGATTCTGATTGTATGATTGCGAATGCAGGATTGTGATTGTGATTGTATGATTGCGATTGTATGATTGTGATTGCATGATTGCGATTGTAAGATTGTGATTGTATGATTGTGATTGTATGCTTGTGATTGTATGATTGTGATTGTATGATTGTGATTGTATGAGAGTAATTGTACGATTGTGATTGTATGATTGTGATTGCATGATTGTGATTCTATGATTGTCATTGTATGATTGTGGTTTTATGATTGTGATTGTATGATTGTGATTCTAGGATTGTGATTGTATGATTGTGATTGTATGATTGTGATTGTATGATTGTGATTGTATGATTCTACTCGGGTGATTGTGGTTGTATGATTGTGAATATATAATTGTATTTGCGTGATTGTTATTGCCGGATTGCTATTGTATAATGCTGATTGTATGATAGTGATTGTGTGATTGTGATTGTACGATTGTGGTTCTATGATTGCGATTGTATGTTGGTGATTGTATGATTGTGATTGTATGATTGTGGTTCTATGATTGTGATTGTATGATTGTGATTGTATGATTGTGGTTGTATGACTGTGATTGTACGATTGTTATTGTACGATTGTGATTGTACGATTGTGATTTTATGATTGTGACTATATGATTGTAACTGTATGATAGAGATTGTGTAAATATGATTGTGATTGCACGATCGTAATTGTATGATTGTGAATGTATGATTATGATTGTATGATTGTGATTGTATGATTGTGATTGTATGACTGTGATTGTATCTTTGTGATTGTATGATTGTGATTGTACGATTGTTATTGTACGATTGTGACATTATCATTTGAACTGTATGATAGTGATTGTGTGAATGTGATTGTGATTGCATGATCGTAATTGTATGATTGTGGATGTATGATGATGACTGTATGATTGCGATTGTCTGATTGCGATTGTGTGATTGTCATTGTATGATTGTGATTGTTTGATTGTGATTGTATGATTGTGATTGTATGATTGTGATTGTATGATTGTGATTGTAAGATTGTAATTGTATGATTGTGATTGTATGATTTTGATTGTATAATTGTGATTGTATGATTGTGATTGTATGATAGTGATAGTATGATTGTGATTGTACGATTGTGATTGTACGATTGTGATTGTACGATTGTGATTGTACGATTGTGATTTTATGATTGTGACATTATCATTGTAACTGTATGATAGTGATTGTGTGAATGTGATTGTGATTGCATGATCGTAATTGTATGATTGTGGATGTATGATGATGACTGTATGATTGCGATTGTCTGATTGCGATTGTGTGATTGTGATTGTATGATTGTGATTGTATGATTGTGATTGTATGATTGTGATTGTATGATTGTGATTGTATGATTGTGGTTGTATGATTGTGATTGTATGATTGTGATCGTATGATTGTGATTATATGATTGTGATTGTATGCCTGTGATTGTATGATTGTGATTGTACGATTATGATTGTACGATTGTGATTTTATGATTGTGACTGTATGATTGTAACTGTATGATAGTGATTGTGTGAATGTGATTGTAGGATTGTAATTGTTGATTATGCTTGTATGATTCTAATTGAATGATTATGATTGTATGATTGTGATTGTATGATTGTGATTGTATGATAGTCATTGCATGATTGTGATTGTATGATAGTGATTGTGTGATTGTGTTTGTATGATTCTAATTGTATGCATGTGAATGTATAATTCTGATTGTATGTTCGTGATAATATGATTGCGATTGTATGTTTGTGATTGTATGATTGTGATTGCATGATTGTGATTGTATGATTTTGATTTTGTGATTGTGATTGTATGATTGTGATTGTATGATTGTGATTGTATGACTGTGATTGTATGATTGTGATTGTATGATTGTGGTTGTATGATTGCGATTGCATGGTTGTGATTGTATGATTGTGATTGTAGGATTGCAACTGTATCATTATGCTTATATGATTCTAATTGCATGATTGTGATTGTATGATAGTGATTGTGTGATTGTGTTGGTATGATTCTAATTGTATGCATGTGAATGTATAATTCTGATTGTACGTTCGTGATAATATGATTGCGATTGTATGTTTGTGATTGTATGATTGTGATTGCATGATTGTGATTGTATGATTTTGATTTAATGATTGTGATTGTATGATTGTGATTGTATGATTGTGATTGTATGACTGTGATTGTATGATTGTGATTGTATGATTGTGATTGTGTGATTGTGGATGTATGATTATGACTGTATGATTGCGACTGTCTGATTGCGATTGTGTGATTGCGGTGGTATGATTGTGATTGTATGGTCGTGATTGTATGATTGTGATTGTATGGTTGTGATTGTATGATTGTCATTGTATGATTGTGATTGTATGATTGTGATTGTATAATTTTCATTGTATGATTGAGATTGTACGATTGTGGTTGTGTGATTGTGTTGCTATGATTCTCATTGTATAACTGTGATTGTATGATAGTGATTGTGTGATTGTGTTGGTATGATTCTAATTGTATGCATGTGAATGTACATTTGGGATTGAATGATTGTGATAGTATGATTGTGATTGTATAATTGTGATTGTGTGGCTGTTATTGTTTGATTGTGATTCCTTGATTGTAACTGTATGAATCTGATTGTATGATCGTGATTGTATGATTGTGATTGTGTGATTGCGATTGTATGATTCTAATTGTATGCATGTGAATGTATGATTCTGATTGTATGTTTGAGATAATATAATTGCGATTGTATGATTGTGATTGTATGATTGTGATTGTATGATTGTGATTGTATGATTGTGATTGTATGATTGTGATTGTATGATTGTGATTGTATGATTGTGATTGTATGATTGTGATTGTATGATTGTGATTGTATGATTGTGATTGTATGATTGTGACTTTATAATTGTGATTATTAGTTTGTGATTGTATGATCGTGATTGTATGATTGTGAATGTAAAATTGTGATTGTATGATTGTGTTCGTATGATTCGAATTGTATGACTGTGACAGTGTGATCGTGATTATCTGATTGTGATTGTATGATTTTGATAGTGTGATTGTGATTGTGATTGTGATTATATGATAGTGATAGTGATTCTGATTCTATGATTGTATTTTATGTTTCTGATTGTATGATTATGATTATGTGATTGTGTTTGTATGATTCTAATTGTAAGTATATATATGTATAATTGTGATTGCATGATCGTAATTGTATGATTGTGGATGTATGATGATGACTGTATGATTGCGATTGTCTGATTGCGATTGTGTGATTGTGATTGTATGATTGTGATTGTATGATTGTGATTGTATGATTGTGGTTGTATGATTGTGATTGTATGATTGTGATCGTATGATTGTGATTATATGATTGTGATTGTATGCCTGTGATTGTATGATTGTGATTGTACGATTATGATTGTACGATTGTGATTCTATGATTGTGACTGTATGATTGTAACTGTATGATAGTGATTGTGTGAATGTGATTGTAGGATTGTAATTGTATGATTATGCTTGTATGATTCTAATTGAATGATTATGATTGTATGATTGTGATTGTATGATTGTGATTGTATGATAGTGATTGCATGATTGTGATTTTATGATAGTAATTGTGTGATTGTGTTGGTATGATTCTAATTGTATGCATGTGAATGTATTATTCTGATTGCATGCTCGTGATTATATGATTGCGATTGTATGTTTGTGATTGTATGATCGTGATTGTATGATTGTGATTGTATGATTGTGATTTTATGATTGTAATTGTATGATTGTGATTGTATGATTGTGATTGTATGATTGTGATTGTGTGACTGTGATTGTATGATTGTGATTGTATGATTGTGATTGTGTGATTGTGTTTGTATGATTCTAATTGTATGCATGTGAATGTACATTTGGGATTGAATGATTGTGATAGTATGATTGTGATTGTATAATTGTGATTGTGTGGCTGTTATTGTTTGATTGTGATACCTTGATTGTAACTGTATGAATCTGATTGTATGATCGTGATTGTATGATTGTGATTGTATGATTGTGATTGTATGATTGTGATTGTATGATTGTGATTGTATGATTGTGATTGTATGATTGTGACTGTATGATTGTAACTGTATGATAGTGATTGTGTGAATGTGATTGTAGGATTGTAAATGTATGATTATGCTTGTATGATTCTAATTGAATGATTATGATTGTATGATTGTGATTGTATGATTGTGATTGTATGATAGTGGTTGCATGATAGTGATTGTATCATTGTGATTGTATGATTGCGAATGCAGGATTGTGATTGTGATTGTATGATTTTGATTGTGTGATTGTGTTCCTATGATTCTCATTGTATAACTGTGATTGTATGATAGTGATTGTGTGATTGTGGTTGTCTGATTCTGATTGTATGATTGCGAATGCAGGATTGTGATTGTGATTGTATGATTGCGATTGTATGATTGTGATTGCATGATTGCGATTGTAAGATTGTGATTGTATGATTGTGATTGTATGCTTGTGATTGTATGATTGTGATTGTATGATTGTGATTGTATGAGAGTAATTGTACGATTGTGATTGTATGATTGTGATTGCATGATTGTGATTCTATGATTGTCATTGTATGATTGTGGTTTTATGATTGTGATTGTATGATTGTGATTCTAGGATTGTGATTGTATGATTGTGATTGTATGATTGTGATTGTATGATTCTACTCGGGTGATTGTGGTTGTATGATTGTGAATATATAATTGTATTTGCGTGATTGTTATTGCCGGATTGCTATTGTATAATGCTGATTGTATGATAGTGATTGTGTGATTGTGATTGTACGATTGTGGTTCTATGATTGCGATTGTATGTTGGTGATTGTATGATTGTGATTGTATGATTGTGGTTCTATGATTGTGATTGTATGATTGTGATTGTATGATTGTGGTTGTATGACTGTGATTGTACGATTGTTATTGTACGATTGTGATTGTACGATTGTGATTTTATGATTGTGACTATATGATTGTAACTGTATGATAGAGATTGTGTAAATATGATTGTGATTGCATGATCGTAATTGTATGATTGTGAATGTATGATTATGATTGTATGATTGTGATTGTATGATTGTGATTGTATGACTGTGATTGTATCTTTGTGATTGTATGATTGTGATTGTACGATTGTTATTGTACGATTGTGACATTATCATTTGAACTGTATGATAGTGATTGTGTGAATGTGATTGTGATTGCATGATCGTAATTGTATGATTGTGGATGTATGATGATGACTGTATGATTGCGATTGTCTGATTGCGATTGTGTGATTGTGATTGTATGATTGTGTTTGTATGATTGTGATTGTATGATTGTGGTTGTATGATTGTGATTGTATGATTGTGATCGTATGATTGTGATTATATGATTGTGATTGTATGCCTGTGATTGTATGATTGTGATTGTACGATTATGATTGTACGATTGTGATTCTATGATTGTGACTGTATGATTGTAACTGTATGATAGTGATTGTGTGAATGTGATTGTAGGATTGTAATTGTATGATTATGCTTGTATGATTCTAATTGAATGATTATGATTGTATGATTGTGATTGTATGATTGTGATTGTATGATAGTGATTGCATGATTGTGATTTTATGATAGTAATTGTGTGATTGTGTTGGTATGATTCTAATTGTATGCATGTGAATGTATTATTCTGATTGCATGCTCGTGATTATATGATTGCGATTGTATGTTTGTGATTGTATGATCGTGATTGTATGATTGTGATTGTATGATTGTGATTTTATGATTGTAATTGTATGATTGTGATTGTATGATTGTGATTGTATGATTGTGATTGTGTGACTGTGATTGTATGATTGTGATTGTATGATTGTGATTGTGTGATTGTGTTTGTATGATTCTAATTGTATGCATGTGAATGTACATTTGGGATTGAATGATTGTGATAGTATGATTGTGATTGTATAATTGTGATTGTGTGGCTGTTATTGTTTGATTGTGATACCTTGATTGTAACTGTATGAATCTGATTGTATGATCGTGATTGTATGATTGTGATTGTGTGATTGCGATTGTATGATTCTAATTGTATGCATGTGAATGTATGATTCTGATTGTATGTTTGAGATAATATGATTGCGATTGTATGATTGTGATTGTATGATTGTGATTGTATGATTGTGATTGTATGATTGTGATTGTATGATTGTGATTGTATGATTGTGATTGTATGATTGTGATTGTATGATTGTGATTGTATGATTGTGATTGTATGATTGTGATTGTATGATTGTGATTGTATGATTGTGATTGTATGATTGTGATTGTATGATTGTGGTTGTACGATTGCGATTGTATGATTCTAATTGTATGCATGTGAATGTATGATTCTGATTGTATGTTTGAGATAATATGATTGCGATTGTATGATTGTGATTGTATGATTGTGATTGTATGATTGTGATTGTATGATTGTGATTGTATGATTGTGATTGTATGATTGTGACTGTATGATTGTAACTGTATGATAGTGATTGTGTGAATGTGATTGTAGGATTGTAAATGTATGATTATGCTTGTATGATTCTAATTGAATGATTATGATTGTATGATTGTGATTGTATGATTGTGATTGTATGATAGTGGTTGCATGATAGTGATTGTATCATTGTGATTGTATGATTGCGAATGCAGGATTGTGATTGTGATTGTATGATTTTGATTGTGTGATTGTGTTCCTATGATTCTCATTGTATAACTGTGATTGTATGATAGTGATTGTGTGATTGTGGTTGTCTGATTCTGATTGTATGATTGCGAATGCAGGATTGTGATTGTGATTGTATGATTGCGATTGTATGATTGTGATTGCATGATTGCGATTGTAAGATTGTGATTGTATGATTGTGATTGTATGCTTGTGATTGTATGATTGTGATTGTATGATTGTGATTGTATGAGAGTAATTGTACGATTGTGATTGTATGATTGTGATTGCATGATTGTGATTCTATGATTGTCATTGTATGATTGTGGTTTTATGATTGTGATTGTATGATTGTGATTCTAGGATTGTGATTGTATGATTGTGATTGTATGATTGTGATTGTATGATTGTGATTGTATGATTCTACTCGGGTGATTGTGGTTGTATGATTGTGAATATATAATTGTATTTGCGTGATTGTTATTGCCGGATTGCTATTGTATAATGCTGATTGTATGATAGTGATTGTGTGATTGTGATTGTACGATTGTGGTTCTATGATTGCGATTGTATGTTGGTGATTGTATGATTGTGATTGTATGATTGTGGTTCTATGATTGTGATTGTATGATTGTGATTGTATGATTGTGGTTGTATGACTGTGATTGTACGATTGTTATTGTACGATTGTGATTGTACGATTGTGATTTTATGATTGTGACTATATGATTGTAACTGTATGATAGAGATTGTGTAAATATGATTGTGATTGCACGATCGTAATTGTATGATTGTGAATGTATGATTATGATTGTATGATTGTGATTGTATGATTGTGATTGTATGACTGTGATTGTATCTTTGTGATTGTATGATTGTGATTGTACGATTGTTATTGTACGATTGTGACATTATCATTTGAACTGTATGATAGTGATTGTGTGAATGTGATTGTGATTGCATGATCGTAATTGTATGATTGTGGATGTATGATGATGACTGTATGATTGCGATTGTCTGATTGCGATTGTGTGATTGTCATTGTATGATTGTGATTGTTTGATTGTGATTGTATGATTGTGATTGTATGATTGTGATTGTATGATTGTGATTGTAAGATTGTAATTGTATGATTGTGATTGTATGATTTTGATTGTATAATTGTGATTGTATGATTGTGATTGTATGATAGTGATAGTATGATTGTGATTGTACGATTGTGATTGTACGATTGTGATTGTACGATTGTGATTGTACGATTGTGATTTTATGATTGTGACATTATCATTGTAACTGTATGATAGTGATTGTGTGAATGTGATTGTGATTGCATGATCGTAATTGTATGATTGTGGATGTATGATGATGACTGTATGATTGCGATTGTCTGATTGCGATTGTGTGATTGTGATTGTATGATTGTGATTGTATGATTGTGATTGTATGATTGTGATTGTATGATTGTGATTGTATGATTGTGGTTGTATGATTGTGATTGTATGATTGTGATCGTATGATTGTGATTATATGATTGTGATTGTATGCCTGTGATTGTATGATTGTGATTGTACGATTATGATTGTACGATTGTGATTTTATGATTGTGACTGTATGATTGTAACTGTATGATAGTGATTGTGTGAATGTGATTGTAGGATTGTAATTGTTGATTATGCTTGTATGATTCTAATTGAATGATTATGATTGTATGATTGTGATTGTATGATTGTGATTGTATGATAGTCATTGCATGATTGTGATTGTATGATAGTGATTGTGTGATTGTGTTTGTATGATTCTAATTGTATGCATGTGAATGTATAATTCTGATTGTATGTTCGTGATAATATGATTGCGATTGTATGTTTGTGATTGTATGATTGTGATTGCATGATTGTGATTGTATGATTTTGATTTTGTGATTGTGATTGTATGATTGTGATTGTATGATTGTGATTGTATGACTGTGATTGTATGATTGTGATTGTATGATTGTGGTTGTATGATTGCGATTGCATGGTTGTGATTGTATGATTGTGATTGTAGGATTGCAACTGTATCATTATGCTTATATGATTCTAATTGCATGATTGTGATTGTATGATAGTGATTGTGTGATTGTGTTGGTATGATTCTAATTGTATGCATGTGAATGTATAATTCTGATTGTACGTTCGTGATAATATGATTGCGATTGTATGTTTGTGATTGTATGATTGTGATTGCATGATTGTGATTGTATGATTTTGATTTAATGATTGTGATTGTATGATTGTGATTGTATGATTGTGATTGTATGACTGTGATTGTATGATTGTGATTGTATGATTGTGATTGTGTGATTGTGGATGTATGATTATGACTGTATGATTGCGACTGTCTGATTGCGATTGTGTGATTGCGGTGGTATGATTGTGATTGTATGGTCGTGATTGTATGATTGTGATTGTATGGTTGTGATTGTATGATTGTCATTGTATGATTGTGATTGTATGATTGTGATTGTATAATTTTCATTGTATGATTGAGATTGTACGATTGTGGTTGTGTGATTGTGTTGCTATGATTCTCATTGTATAACTGTGATTGTATGATAGTGATTGTGTGATTGTGTTGGTATGATTCTAATTGTATGCATGTGAATGTACATTTGGGATTGAATGATTGTGATAGTATGATTGTGATTGTATAATTGTGATTGTGTGGCTGTTATTGTTTGATTGTGATTCCTTGATTGTAACTGTATGAATCTGATTGTATGATCGTGATTGTATGATTGTGATTGTGTGATTGCGATTGTATGATTCTAATTGTATGCATGTGAATGTATGATTCTGATTGTATGTTTGAGATAATATAATTGCGATTGTATGATTGTGATTGTATGATTGTGATTGTATGATTGTGATTGTATGATTGTGATTGTATGATTGTGATTGTATGATTGTGATTGTATGATTGTGATTGTATGATTGTGATTGTATGATTGTGATTGTATGATTGTGATTGTATGATTGTGACTTTATAATTGTGATTATTAGTTTGTGATTGTATGATCGTGATTGTATGATTGTGAATGTAAAATTGTGATTGTATGATTGTGTTCGTATGATTCGAATTGTATGACTGTGACAGTGTGATCGTGATTATCTGATTGTGATTGTATGATTTTGATAGTGTGATTGTGATTGTGATTGTGATTATATGATAGTGATAGTGATTCTGATTCTATGATTGTATTTTATGTTTCTGATTGTATGATTATGATTATGTGATTGTGTTTGTATGATTCTAATTGTAAGTATATATATGTATAATTGTGATTGCATGATCGTAATTGTATGATTGTGGATGTATGATGATGACTGTATGATTGCGATTGTCTGATTGCGATTGTGTGATTGTGATTGTATGATTGTGATTGTATGATTGTGATTGTATGATTGTGGTTGTATGATTGTGATTGTATGATTGTGATCGTATGATTGTGATTATATGATTGTGATTGTATGCCTGTGATTGTATGATTGTGATTGTACGATTATGATTGTACGATTGTGATTTTATGATTGTGACTGTATGATTGTAACTGTATGATAGTGATTGTGTGAATGTGATTGTAGGATTATAATTGTTGATTATGCTTGTATGATTCTAATTGAATGATTATGATTGTATGATTGTGATTGCATGATTGTGATTGTATGATTTTGATTTTCTGATTGTGATTGTATGATTGTGATTGTATGATTGTGATTGTATGACTGTGATTGTATGATTGTGATTGTATGATTGTGGTTGTATGATTGCGATTGTATGGTTGTGATTGTATGATTGTGATTGTAGGATTGCAACTGTATCATTATGCTTATATGATTCTAATTGCATGATTGTGATTGTATGATTGTGATTGTATGATCGTGATTGTTTGATTGTGATTGTACGATTATGATTGTACGATTGTGATTTTATGATTGTGACTGCATGATTGTAACTGTATGATAGTGATTGTGTGAATGTGATTGTAGGATTGTAATTGTATGATTATGCTTGTATGATTCTAATTGAATGATTATGATTGTATGATTGTGATTGTATGATTGTGATTGTATGATAGTGATTGTATGATAGTGATTGCATGATTGTGATTGTATGATAGTGATTGTGTGATTGTGTTGGTATGATTCTAATTGTATGCATGTGAATGTATAATTCTGATTGTACGTTCGTGATAATATGATTGCGATTGTATGTTTGTGATTGTATGATTGTGATTGCATGATTGTGATTGTATGATTTTGATTTTATGATTGTGATTGTATGATTGTGATTGTATGATTGTGATTGTATGATTGTGATTGTATGACTGTGATTGTATGATTGTGATTGTATGATTGTGATTGTGTGATTGTGGATGTATGATTATGACTGTATGATTGCGACTGTCTGATTGCGATTGTGTGATTGTGGTTGTATGATTGTGATTGAATGGTCCTGATTGTATGATTGTGATTGTATGATTGTGATTGTATGATTGTCATTGTATGATTGTGATTGTATGATTGTGATTGTATAATTGTCATTTTATGATTGAGATTGTACGATTGTGGTTGTGTGATTGTGTTGCTATGATTCTCATTGTATAACTGTGATTGTATGATAGTGATTGTGTGATTGTGTTGGTATGATTCTAATTGTATGCATGTGAATGTACATTTGGGATTGAATGATTGTGATAGTATGATTGTGATTGTATAATTGTGATTGTGTGGCTGTTATTGTTTGATTGTGATTCCTTGATTGTAACTGTATGAATCTGATTGTATGATCGTGATTGTATGATTGTGATTGTGTGATTGCGATTGTATGATTCTAATTGTATGCATGTGAATGTATGATTCTGATTGTATGTTTGAGATAATATAATTGCGATTGTATGATTGTGATTGTATGATTGTGATTGTATGATTGTGATTGTATGATTGTGATTGTATGATTGTGATTGTATGATTGTGATTGTATGATTGTGATTGTATGATTGTGATTGTATGATTGTGATTGTATGATTGTGATTGTATGATTGTGATTGTATGATTGTGATTGTATGATTGTGATTGTATGATTGTGATTGTATGATTGTGATTGTATGATTGTGATTGTATGATTGTGGTTGTATGATTGCGATTGTATGGTTGTGATTGTATGATTGTGATTGTAGGATTGCAACTGTATCATTATGCTTATATGATTCTAATTGCATGATTGTGATTGTATGATTGTGATTGTATGATTGCGATTGTGAGGTTGTGATTGTATGATTGTGATTGTAAGATTGTGATTTTATGATTGTGACTGTATGATTGTAACTGTATGATAGTGATTGTGTGAATGTGATTGTAGGATTGTAATTGTATGATTATGCTTGTATGATTCTAATTGAATGATTATGATTGTATGATTGTGATTGTATGATTGTGATTGTATGATAGTGATTGCATGATAGTGATTGTATCATTGTGATTGTATGATTGCGAATGCAGGATTGTGATTGTGATTGTATGATTTTTGTTAGGGTTTGGTCGAGCCCTGGTTATTGCACTTCGTGCCGTCTAAGTTCTATTGGAATTGAAGGACCACCCAATATTTGTACGGATTGGGGCCGTGTAGAAACACTCACAAACTTGTATTAAAAATATAGGTTTTAATAAAGTCGTGTGTATGTGTGTATAAACGGAGGTTGTGTGTGTGTGTGTTTTAGTGTGTCGAATATTTAAGTATTAAACTGATTCTGTTCTGTACTGATTGAACTCTGTACTATCTAACTATTCTCCTGTCTATACTGTTGTCGGTTTGTACTGTTAGTTATCTAAACTGTTAGCTATCTGTCCAATTTGTCATCTTCTAGCTTCGTTAACACCTCTGTCCTCCCTTCCATTGCGCCCTTAGCGTGGTACTTTTCTGGAAGGGGAACAGAAGTTCCTACGGGGGAGGACGGCATTCCGGGAAGAATCCGGGTTTTTCCAAAATCCTATGACGTCAGTCCCGGTCCGCGGGACCCGTTACTTCTAAGGGTCAGATCGCTCTCTGACCTTCTAAGCTGAGAGATTTATGACATGACCTGTGTCACTGAAGCCAAAAATTCTAAAGACTAGTGCAGCAATAAACAGATCTGCTAAAAACTACAAATTGTCACGTACCATCGTAGTGCTGGCACGCAGATGGTACGGATACTAAATTATGGGGTTCAAAAGTGACCGCTTTCCCTCGTCATGTCGTAAACCTCATCTATGCGAAACTCTAACATGCCGCCCCCCTTGAACGCTCGATGCGCGTTCAATGTCCTAATCTATACTATCCATATACAATAACAAAGTAATACCTAACTATTACCTACAGTCTATGTGTATATCTAAATACTATCTGTGTATTGCAAACTGAAATCTCGAATACATTGTATCTATGTTTACAATTCTTATCTCTAGTTTATCCTAATGCTAATGTATGTATATTGTTACATTAAATTTTCTATTTGGTTACATTCGCATCTTCCTTCTCGTTAATAGGTAATATGCAAATCTTCGTAGCCGGTCGTTTATAGGTACCGGTCGCAGTCCTTATCGTGACGACCCGTACTTCTCCATCCTTGCCCTGGTGTACCTCTGCTACTCTGCCCAGACTCCATCGCAAGGGTGGTAGGTTGTCATCTTTGATGATAACGAGGCTGCCTTCTGTTAGTTGGTGATCTGATGAATGTCTCCACTTGTACCTTTGCTGAAGGCTGTTCAGGTATTCTTTGTGCCACCGCCGCCAAAAATGCTGAAACATTTGCTGTAGCATCTGGTACCGGTTTAGCCTATTCGATTTAATCTCTGTTAGATTTTCCTCTGGCAGCGCACACAGTGCAGTGCCAACTAAAAAATGTCCAGGAGTCAAGGGAGTAAGGTCATGGGGATCTGATGAAATGGGACTCAATGGCCGTGAGTTTAGGCAGGATTCTATTTGAACTAATAGCGTGTATAACTCTTCGTATGTTAATTTTTGCTCTCCTACGACTCTATTGAGGTGATACTTTGTTGATTTCACAGCGCTTTCCCAAAGACCTCCAAAGTGGGGTGCTTGAGGAGGTATTAAGGACCACTGTATCATTTTTTCATTTAAAAACTTTGAAACTTTCGAATTGTGTTGTTCACTAAGCAATAACTTCTGTAGGTCTGCGAATCTATTTTTTGCTCCGACAAAATTTGTTCCGTTGTCGGAAACAATACTCTGACAAAGGCCTCTACGGGAAATGAATCTATTGAGACATTTTAAAAACGCGTCAGTACTGAGGTCAGTGGCTAATTCAATGTGCGTAGCCTTTGTGGCGAAACATACAAATATACATGCGTACGATTTAATTGACGTTTTACTACGGGTACGATCTTTTGTCGTAAACGGACCTGCATAATCTATACCGCAGGTTGAGAATGGGCGAGAAGGTTTCACTCTATCTGCAGGTAGCTGACCCATTGGATATTCTATCCCACGCGGTTTTATTCTAAAACATCTCACGCAGCTTCGGAGTATTCGCTTTACATTTCTGGTGCAATTAATTGGCCAGAAACGTTCACGAAGAGACACGACTACATGCTGACACCCTGCATGAAGGAGCCTAATATGCTCGTTTCTAATAATCAGATCTGTCAACACGTGCTTTGCGGGCAGTACAATCGGATGCTTTTGATCGTAGGGAATGGACGCGTTTTTCAGCCTCCCGCCTACCCTAAGTATACCTTTTTTGTCTATAAACGGCGCTAACGATTGCAAATGACTTTGCTTCGGTATTGCCCTATCTTTCGCTAATGCATCTAATTCAGGCTGAAATCTGTCTTTCTGCGCTATACGGATTAAGCAGTGCTGTGCTGCTTGTAAGTTTGTTACTGTCAGCTGTATGTCTTCACGGTCTATACTATTGTCACTACGTTTTGTTCGAATTTTTCCTATGAATTTTAGGCAATGTGCTACTATCCTCACTAATCGTGTATACTCGGAATACCGAAGAAATAATTCATTCGTATCGGAAACTACTGCTAATGTTACTACTGCTTTTAATTTTTCTTCAGGAACAACTGCTACTCCTTCTGTTGATTGCGGCCAATGTTTAGAATCGCCTGCCAACCACGAAGGTCCTAACCACCATAAATCGTTAGTAATTAATGTTTTCGCGCTGCTACCACGAGAAATTAAGTCCGCGGGGTTATCTTGAGAACGTATATGTTTCCAATTGCTCAATTCTGTGATTGCTTGAATCTGCGTAACTCTATTCGCGACAAACGTCTTCCACCTACATGGATTACCGCGAATCCATGCAAGTGCTATTGTGGAATCGCACCAATAAAACTCTTTATCTATTTTAACGCGAAGCGCGGATTTTACCTTTCTTACTAAATCTGCTAATAATAATGCGCCACATAACTCTAATCTTGGTAACGATATTGTTTTAAGGGGTGCTACACGAGACTTTGAACACAAAAGCCTCGTTTCCCATCTATCTAAATCTATTTTTACTCGCAGGTAGACACTAGCCCCGTATGCCTTTTCGGAGGCATCTGCGAAACCATGTAACTCTACCTTTTTGTCCGCATGAAGTGCACGCCGCGGAATTGTTAATTCACTCAAATGCGACAACTCCTGTCTGTAAGTTGTCCATTGAGTGTATAGCTCTTGTGACACTGACTCATCCCAAGTTGTTTTCGTTTGCCACAACTGCTGCATTATCAGTTTGGCAGTGGTGATCACCGGACCGATTAATCCTAGAGGATCAAAAATTTGGGCTATTTCTGATAGTATTACTCTCTTGGTTACTCTATTAGGTTGCGATGAATTAACTCTAAAAAACAACTCATCTTTCCTAGGCGACCAATGCAAACCCAGTATTTTTGACTCAGAATCTTCGCTAAGTGTCCTATCCTGAGATTCTAATTCTGCGTTTCCCAATTCTATGCAATTGGTGGACCACTTTCTTAACGATAACCCAGCCTTATTTAATACGGTCGTTAAGTTTTCTTTTATCTGCCTTAACTCTCTAACTGTGTCCGAACCTGTTAGTAAATCATCAACGTAGAAGTCATTGATGATTATTTGGCTGACAGTCGGAAATTCCTGTTCGCATTTCAACCCGATTTCCTGCAAAACGCGAGTGGCTAAAAAGGGAGCTGATGCTGTGCCGTACGTTACAGTATTTAATTCGTAAGTCTCTATGGGAAGATTTGGATTTGAACGCCACAAAATTCTCTGAAAGCATCGTTGAGACGGTTCTATTAATACTTGTCTATACATTTTCTCTACATCGGCTGTTATCACATATTTTGGGGTTCTGAAGCGTAAAAGAATTGCTATTAATTCACTTTGAACGGTTGGGCCTACATTTTGGGTGTCGTTTAATGATACACCTGTCGTGCTTTTAGCCGAACCGTCAAATACAACCCGAAGTTTTGTGGTCGTGCTATGTTCTCTAATAACGGCATGATGAGGGAGATAAAAACTTGATCCAGCTTCTTCTACTACCGGGGTCGGAATTCGCGACATATGCCCTAACTTCTCATACTCTTTAATAAACTCTACATATTGTTCGCGCAGCTGCGGCTGTCTATTTAATTTTCTTTCTATTGATTTAAATCTATTTTCAGCCTGCTGCTGCGATAAACCTAATTCTTCTAATTTGCTATTAAACGGAATTCTTACTATATACCTGCCACTCTCGTCTTGTCGCGTAGTGGCTCTAAAAAGGGCTTCACAATCGTCTATTTCTAACCTAGATCGATCCTGAATGTTCTCTATTTCCCAAAATCTCTCAATTTGATTATGTAAATCTCTATTGGTGACGAGATGACACCGTTGAATCGTTTCAGTAAGGGGCCAACTAATTTTCCCCCCTAAAACCCATCCTAGCTGAGTTTTCTGCCAAAGTAAATTACTACCTGCTTTATGTTGCCCTACACATAATAGATGCCAAAATAGTCCTGCGCCTATGAGTACATCGATTGGCCTACATTTATTAAACTCAGGATCAGCTAATACTATGTGGGCTGGTTTAGAAGTCACAATACTGTCTAAAACTATACTTGGCATGTCTTGAGTTATCTCATTAAGTACAAGACACGCGAGGTTAGCGCTAAATTTATTGATCCTAGATCCTATCTTTATATTAACTCTATCTTTAATGTGACTTGCCTTGCCAGCTAACCCTAAAACTTGTATTTCTGTCGATTCGTAACTAATTCCTAGCTTTTTGCATAACCTATATGTAATGAAATTCGACTGCGATCCAGAATCTAATAACGCGCGGCACTGGATTTTTTGGCCTTGCCTATCTTCAATATGTATTACAGCCGTGGATAATACAGTCTGTTCTGATTTATTAATGTCCGAACTTGCGACGCATGCAATTGTTGTGTCGGCTTGAGAAGGACCTGCTTCTGCGGAAATGACTGTGGTGGGTTGTGAAACTAATACGCGGTGCAGCAAATTATGGTGTTTTTTGCCACAAATATCGCAATGTTTACGTGTGCATGCCTTTACGCGGTGGCCCTGTTGCAAACAATTAAAACAACTTTGAGATGTTTGGACTATTTTAGTTTTTTCATCAATGGAAAGACCTTTAAATTTATCGCACTTGTACAATGGATGCGCAGCACTACATGCGGGACAGGTAGTAGGTGCACTTGTTACATGGGTTGTTACGCGGAAAGGCTTGCGACTACCTGCGAGCCCTAAGGGAGGTTCAGCTTTTGGTACGGCTACCTGACTCTGATGCGTTATATTTTCTAAATATGATGATCGCTGTTCAAGGAATGTGGCAAAGGTTTGAAACGTAACCTTCTCTGCTGATATTACGCTCTTTTCCCATTCCCTTAACGATGCACCATCTAACTTTCTTGATAAAATTGGAACTATTAACGTATCCCATGAATCTACCGGTTCATTTAGCGACTTCAAAGCTGCTAAATGATTTCTTGCATCATCGATTAATTCACGAAGGGCGGTTGACGACTGTTTTTGGATTGCCGAAATATCTAATAATGCCGTGACATGGTGTTTTCGAAGGGTGGCTGAATTTTCATATCTCGATTTTAAAGCGTTCCATGCTACCTGATAGTTTGACTCTGATACTCCTAACGATTGTATAACTCGGGCGGCAGGGCCCTTTAATGAAGAATTGAGGTAATGAAATTTCTGCACATCAGATAATTCAGTCTCGTGCACTAAACTATTAAATGTGTCCCGAAATCTAATCCAATTGCTGAGGTTACCGTCGAATGTTGGCAGATGTATGGTTGGCAATTTGACTGTAAGAGGTGCCTGCGAAGATGTGGGAGACGCGGATTGTCCTACAACTTGATTTGGTACTATGCTAGGTGGTCGCGAATTTTCTATGAACGTTTCGATTTCTGCGATTATATTAAAATATGTCTCTTCAAAAGTTTCTCTATCTGCTGCGTGAGTCGCTTCAGCTTCTGTTCCCTGAGTTATGCGCTCGATTTTAGTTTGAATAACATTATAACTATCATATAACTTAATGTTTGCTTCTAACCGTTTTTGCAAAGCCTTTAGTTGTGCTGTATGCCCTGATTCGCTAAAATATCTACTCAATCGAATCAGAGCGGCCTTGACCATGCCACGATCACCAATAAGTTTTTTGAGCTCGGCCTCCATTTTACGCTATTAACCCAAATAGAAATAGGAATGGAATCTTACTTGACAGGAATGGACGTAACGATGACACTGCCTGAATGCGTGTGCTGGACCCGTAACTGTCAGTAGGATGCTGTGGGCTGCTGTAGACTGCTATAGACTGCTGTAGGCTGCTGTAGGCTGCTGTAGAACCCTTGAACCTTGGCTGTTGCTGCTGACTGGCGACGTTAATCGTGGCGTCGACACTTAATGGCTGATCTTCTCTCTTGTTTCAAGTTCTTCCTATACGAAGAACTTTCTTTCTGCTATACACACTGAGTCCGTTACACTATACTGTAACGCACTAACTATTGTCCACACATCAACTACTGTCCACACTGCTTCTAATAACCACGTGCGCTGAATTCTCCTGCTGATTGTCTTCTTTGCCTTCGATTTGCTGGACTGTCGTTGATTCGGTTGCTGCTTCAACTCGATTCAACTCCGGGATGCTGCGATATCCGGCTCGAAGGACCAATGTTAGGGTTTGGTCGAGCCCTGGTTATTGCACTTCGTGCCGTCTAAGTTCTATTGGAATTGAAGGACCACCCAATATTTGTACGGATTGGGGCCGTGTAGAAACACTCACAAACTTGTATTAAAAATATAGGTTTTAATAAAGTCGTGTGTATGTGTGTATAAACGGAGGTTGTGTGTGTGTGTGTTTTAGTGTGTCGAATATTTAAGTATTAAACTGATTCTGTTCTGTACTGATTGAACTCTGTACTATCTAACTATTCTCCTGTCTATACTGTTGTCGGTTTGTACTGTTAGTTATCTAAACTGTTAGCTATCTGTCCAATTTGTCATCTTCTAGCTTCGTTAACACCTCTGTCCTCCCTTCCATTGCGCCCTTAGCGTGGTACTTTTCTGGAAGGGGAACAGAAGTTCCTACGGGAGAGGACGGCATTCCGGGAAGAATCCGGGTTTTTCCAAAATCCTATGACGTCAGTCCCGGTCCGCGGGACCCGTTACTTCTAAGGGTCAGATCGCTCTCTGACCTTCTAAGCTGAGAGATTTATGACATGACCTGTGTCACTGAAGCCAAAAATTCTAAAGACTAGTGCAGCAATAAACAGATCTGCTAAAAACTACAAATTGTCACGTACCATCGTAGTGCTGGCACGCAGATGGTACGGATACTAAATTATGGGGTTCAAAAGTGACCGCTTTCCCTCGTCATGTCGTAAACCTCATCTATGCGAAACTCTAACAATTTTGATTGTGTGATTGTGTTCCTATGATTCTCATTGTATAACTGTGATTGTATGATAGTGATTGTGTGATTGTGGTTGTCTGATTCTGATTGTATGATTGCGAATGCAGGATTGTGATTGTGATTGTATGATTGCGATTGTATGATTGTGATTGTATGATTGCGATTGTAAGATTGTGATTGTATGATTGTGATTGTATGATTGTGATTGTATGATTGTGATTGTATGATTGTGATTGTATGATAGTGATTGTACGATTGTGATTGTATGATTGTGATTGCATGATTGTGATTCTATGATTGTCATTGTATGATTGTGGTTTTATGATTGTGATTGTATGATTGTGATTGTAGGATTGTGATTGTATGATTGTGATTGTATGATTCTACTCGGGTGATTGTGGTTGTATGATTGTGAATATATAATTGTATTTGCGTGATTGTTATTGCCGGATTGCTATTGTATAATGCTGATTGTATGATAGTGATTGTGTGATTGTGATTGTACGATTGTGGTTCTATGATTGCGATTGTAAGATTGTGATTGTATGATTGTGATTGTATGATTGTGATTGTATGATTGTGATTGTATGATTGTGATTGTATGATTGTGGTTCTATGATTGTGATTGTATGATTGTGATTGTATGATTGTGGTTGTATGACTGTGATTGTACGATTGTTATTGTGCGATTGTGATTGTACGATTGTGATTTTATGATTGTGACTATATGATTGTAACTGTATGATAGAGATTGTGTAAATATGATTGTGATTGCATGATCGTAATTGTATGATTGTGAATGTATGATTATGATTGTATGATTGTGATTGTATGATTGTGATTATAGAATTGTGATTGTATTATAGTGATTGTATGATTGGGATTTTAGGATTGTGATTGTATGATTGTCATTGTATGATTGTGATTGTATGATTGTGATTGTATGATTGTGATTGTATGATTGTGATTGTATGATTGTGATTGTATGATTGTGATTGTATGATTGTGATTGTATGATTGTGATTGTATGATTGTGATTGTATGATTGTGATTGTATGATTGCGATTGTATGATTGTGATTGTATGATTGTGATTGTATGATTGTGATTGTATGATTGTGATTGTATGATTGTGATTGTATGATTGTGATTGTATGATTGTGATTCCATGATTGTGATTGTATGATTGTAATTGTATGAATGTGATTGTATGATTGTGATTGTTTGATTGTGATTGTTTGATTGTGATTGTGTGATTACGTTTGTATGATTCTAATTGTATGCATGTGAATGTATAATTCTGATTGTATGTTTGTGATAATATGATTGCGATTGTATGATTGAGATTGTATGATTGTGATTGTGTGATTGTGATTGTATGATTGTGATTGTATGATTGTGATTGTATGATTGTGATTGTATGATTGTGATTGTATGATTGTGATAGTATGATTGTGACTTTATAATTGTGATTATTAGTTTGTGATTGTATGATCGTGATTGTATGATTGTGAATGTAAAATTGTGATTGTATGATTGTGTTCGTATGATTCGAATTGTATGACTGTGACAGTGTGATCGTGATTATCTGATTGTGATTGTATGATTTTGATAGTGTGATTGTGATTGTGATTATATGATAGTGATAGTGATTCTGATTCTATGATTGTATTTTATTATTCTGATTGTATGATTCTGATTATGTGATTGTGTTTGTATGATTCTAATTGTAAGTATATATATGTATAATTGTGATTGCGTGATTGTGATTGTATGATTGTGAATGTATGACTGTTATTATATGATTGTAATTGTATGATTGTGATTGTATGATTGTGATTGTAGGATTGTGATTGTATGATTGTGATTGTAAGATTGTAATTGTATGATTGTGATTGTATGATTTTGATTGTATAATTGTGATTGTATGATTGTGATTGTATGATTGTGATAGTATGATTGTGATTGTACGATTGTGATTGTACGATTGTGATTGTACGATTGTGATTTTATGATTGTGACATTATCATTGTAACAGTATGATAGTGATTGTGTGAATGTGATTGTGATTGCATGATCGTAATTGTATGATTGTGGATGTATGATGATGACTGTATGATTGCGATTGTCTGATTGCGATTGTGTGATTGTGATTGTATGATTGTGATTGTATGATTGTGATTGTATGATTGGGATTGTATGATTGTGATTGTATGATTGTGATTTTATGATTGTGATTGTATGATTGTGATTGAATGATTGTGATTGTATGATAGTGATTGTACGATTGTGATTGTATGGTTGTGATTGCATGATTGTGATTCTATGATTGTAATTGTATGATTGTGATTGTATGATTGTGATTGTTTGATTGTGATTGTTTGATTGTGATTGTATGATTGTGATTGTAGGATTGTGATTGTATGATTGTAATTGTATGATTGTGAATGTATGATTGTGATTGTATGATTGTGATTGTATGATTGTGATTGTATGATTGTGATTGTATGATTGTGATTGTATGATTGTGATTGTATGTTGGTGATTGTATGATTGTGATTGTATGATTGTGGTTCTATGATTGTGATTGTATGATTGTGATTGTATGATTCTACTCGGGTGATTGTGGTTGTATGATTGTGAATATATAATTGTATTTGCGTGATTGTTATTGCCGGATTGCTATTGTATAATGCTGATTGTATGATAGTGATTGTGTGATTGTGATTGTACGATTGTGGTTCTATGATTGCGATTGTATGTTAGTGATTGTATGATTGTGATTGTATGATTGTGGTTCTATGATTGTGATTGTATGATTGTGATTGTATGATTGTGGTTGTATGACTGTGATTGTACGATTGTTATTGTACGATTGTGATTGTACGATTGTGATTTTATGATTGTGACTATATGATTGTAACTGTATGATAGAGATTGTGTAAATATGATTGTGATTGCATGATCGTAATTGTATGATTGTGAATGTATGGTTATGATTGTATGATGGTGATTGTATGATTGTGATTATATGATTGTGATTGCATTATAGTGATTGTATGATTGGGATTTTAGGATTGTGATTGTATGATTGTCATTGTATGATTGTGATTGTATGATTGTGATTGTATGATTGTGATTGTATGATTGTGATTGTATGATTGTGATTGTATGATTGTGATTGTATGATTGTGATTGTATGATTGTGATTGTATGATTGTGATTGTATGATTGTGATTGTATGATTGTGATTGTATGATTGTGATTGTATGATTGTGATTGTTTGAATGTGATTGTATGATTGTGATTGTATGATTGTGATTGTATGATTGTGATTGTATGATTGTGCTTGTATGATTGTGATTCTATGATTGTGATTGTAGGATTATGATTGTATGATTGCTATTGTCTGATTGCGATTGTGTGATTGCGAATGTATGATTGCGATTGTATGGTTGCGATTGTATGATTGCGATTGTATGATTATGATTGTATGATTGTGATTGTATGATTGTGATTGTATGACTGTGATTGTATCTTTGTGATTGTATGATTGTGATTGTACGATTGTTATTGTACGATTGTGATTGTACGATTGCGATTGTACGATTGTGATTTTATGATTGTGACTATATGATTTTAACTGTATGATAGAGATTGTGTAAATATGATTGTGATTGCATGATCGCAATTGTATGATTGTGAATGTATGATTATGATTCCCTGATTGCAATTGTCTGATTGCGATTGTGTGATTGTGAATGTATGATTCTACTTGGGTGATTGTGGTTGTATGATTGTGAATATATAATTGTATTTGCGTGATTGTTATTGCCGGATTGCTATTGTATAATGCTGATTGTATGATAGTGATTGTGTGATTGTGATTGTACGATTGTGGTTCCATGATTGCGATTGTATGTCGGTGATTGTATGATTGTGATTGTATGATTGTGATTGTATGATCGTGATTGTATGATCGTGATTGTTTGATTGTGATTGTATGATTGTGATTGTATGATTGTGATTGTATGATTGTGATTGTATGATTGTAATTGTATGATTGTGAATGTATGATTGTGATTGTATGATTGTGATTGTATGATTGGGATTGTATGATTGTGATTGTATGATTGTGATTGTATGATTGTGATTGTATGATTGTGATTGTATGATTGTGATTGTATGATTGTGATTGTATGATAGTGATTGTACGATTGTGATTGTATGGTTGTGATTGCATGATTGTGATTCTATGATTGTCATTGTATGATTGTGGTTTTATGATTGTGATTGTATGATTGTGATTGTTTGATTGTGATTGTATGGTTGTGATTGTATGATTGTGATTGTATGATTGTGATTGTATGATTGTGATTGTATGATTGTGATTGTATGATTGTGATTGTATGTTGGTGATTGTATGATTGTGATTGTATGATTGTGGTTCTATGATTGTGATTGTATGATTGTGATTGTATGATTCTACTCGGGTGATTGTGGTTGTATGATTGTGAATATATAATTGTATTTGCGTGATTGTTATTGCCGGATTGCTATTGTATAATGCTGATTGTATGATAGTGATTGTGTGATTGTGATTGTACGATTGTGGTTCTATGATTGCGATTGTATGTTGGTGATTGTATGATTGTGATTGTATGATTGTGGTTCTATGATTGTGATTGTATGATTGTGATTGTATGATTGTGGTTGTATGACTGTGCTTGTACGATTGTTATTGTACGATTGTGATTGTACGATTGTGATTTTATGATTGTGACTATATGATTGTAACTGTATGATAGAGATTGTGTAAATATGATTGTGATTGCATGATCGTAATTGTATGATTGTGAATGTATGATTATGATTGTATGATTGTGATTGTATGATTGTGATTATATGATTGTGATTGTATTATAGTGATTGTATGATTGGGATTTTAGGATTGTGATTGTATGATTGTGATTGTATGATTGTGATTGTATGATTGTGATTGTATGATTGTGATTGTATGATTGTGATTGTATGATTGTGATTGTATGATTGTGATTGTATGATTGTGATTGTATGATTGTGATTGTATGATTGTGATTGTATGATTGTGATTGTATGATTGTGATTGTATGATTGTGATTGTATGATTGTGATTGTATGATTGTGATTGTATGATTGTGATTGTATGATTGTGATTGTATGATTGTGATTGTATGATTGTGATTGTATGATTGTGATTGTATGATTGTGATTGTATGATTGTGATTGTATGATTGTGATTGTATGATTGTGATTGTATGATTGTGGTTGTATGATTGTGATTGTATGATTGTGATTGTATGATTGTGTATGTATGATTGTGATTGTATGATTGTGATTGTATGATTGTGATTGTTTGAATGTGATTGTATGATTGTGATTGTATGATTGTGATTGTATGATTGTGCTTGTATGATTGTGATTCTATGATTGTGATTGTAGGATTATGATTGTATGATTGCTATTGTCTGATTGCGATTGTGTGATTGCGAATGTATGATTGCGATTGTATGGTTGCGATTGTATGATTGCGATTGTATGATTATGATTGTATGATTGTGATTGTATGATTGTGATTGTATGACTGTGATTGTATCTTTGTGATTGTATGATTGTGATTGTACGATTGTTATTGTACGATTGTGATTGTACGATTGTGATTGTACGATTGTGATTTTATGATTGTGACTATATGATTTTAACTGTATGATAGAGATTGTGTAAATATGATTGTGATTGCATGATCGCAATTGTATGATTGTGAATGTATGATTATGATTCCCTGATTGCAATTGTCTGATTGCGATTGTGTGATTGTGAATGTATGATTCTGACTCTATGATTGTGATTCTATGATTGTGATTGTATGATTGTAATTGTATGAATGTGATTGTACGATTGTGATTGTTTGATTTTTATTGCGTGATTGCGTTTGTATGATTCTAATTGTATGCATGTGAATGTATAATTCTGATTGTATGTTTGAGATAATATGATTGCGATTGTATGATTGAGATTGTATGATTGTGATTGTGTGATTGTGATTGTATGATTGTGATTGTATGATTGTGATTGTATGACAGTTATTATATGATTGTAATTGTATGATTGCGATTGTAGGATTGTGATTGTATGATTGTGATTGTATGATTGTGATTGTATGATTCTACTTGGGTGATTGTGGTTGTATGATTGTGAATATATAATTGTATTTGCGTGATTGTTATTGCCGGATTGCTATTGTATAATGCTGATTGTATGATAGTGATTGTGTGATTGTGATTGTACGATTGTGGTTCCATGATTGCGATTGTATGTCGGTGATTGTATGATTGTGATTGTATGATTGTGATTGTATGATCGTGATTGTAGGATTGTGATTGTATGGTTGTGATTGCATGATTGTGATTCTATGATTGTCATTGTATGATTGTGGTTTTATGATTGTGATTGTATGATTGTGATTGTTTGATTGTGATTGTATGATTGTGATTGTAGGATTGTGATTGTATGATTGTAATTGTATGATTGTGAATGTATGATTGTGATTGTATGATTGTGATTATATGATTGTGATTGTATGATTGTGATTGTATGATTGTGATTGTATGATTGTGATTGTATGATTCTACTCGGGTGATTGTGGTTGTATGATTGTGAATATATAATTGTATTTGCGTGACTGTTATTGCCGGATTGCTATTGTATAATGCTGATTGTATGATAGTGATTGTGTGATTGTGATTGTACGATTGTGGTTCTATGATTGCGATTGTATGTTGGTGATTGTATGATTGTGATTGTATGATTGTGGTTCTATGATTGCGATTGTATGATTGTGATTGTATGATTGTGGTTGTATGACTGTGATTGTACGATTGTTATTGTACGATTGTGATTGTACGATTGTGATTGTACGATTGTGATTATATGATTGTGATTGTATTATAGTGATTGTATGATTGGGATTTTAGGATTGTGATTGTATGATTGTGATTGTATGATTGTGATTGTATGATTGTGATTGTATGATTGTGATTGTATGATTGTGATTGTATGATTGTGATTGTATGATTGTGATTGTATGATTGTGATTGTATGATTGTGATTGTATGATTGTGATTGTATGATTGTGATTGTATGATTGTGATTGTATGATTGTGATTGTATGATTGTGATTGTATGATTGTGATTGTATGATTGTGATTGTATGATTGTAATTGTATGATTGTGAATGTATGATTGTGATTGTATGATTGTGATTGTATGATTGGGATTGTATGATTGTGATTGTATGATTGTGATTGTATGATTGTGATTGTATGATTGTGATTGAATGATTGTGATTGTATGATTGTGATTGTATGATTGTGATTGTATGATTGTGATTGTATGATTGTGATTGTATGATTGTGATTGTATGATTGTGATTGTATGATTGTGATTGTATGATTGTGATTGTATGATTGTGATTGTATGATTGTGATTGTATGATTGTGATTGTATGATTGTGATTGTATGATTGTGATTGTATGATTGTGATTGTATGATTGTGATTGTATGATTGTGATTGTTTGAATGTGATTGTATGATTGTGATTGTATGATTGTGATTGTATGATTGTGCTTGTATGATTGTGATTCTATGATTGTGATTGTAGGATTATGATTGTATGATTGCTATTGTCTGATTGCGATTGTGTGATTGCGAATGTATGATTGTGATTGTATGATTGTGATTGTATGATTGTGATTGTATGATTGTGATTGTATGATTGTGATTGTATGATTGTGATTGTTTGAATGTGATTGTATGATTGTGATTGTATGATTCTGATTGTATGATTGTGCTTGTATGATTGTGATTCTATGATTGTGATTGTAGGATTATGATTGTATGATTGCTATTGTCTGATTGCGATTGTGTGATTGCGAATGTATGATTGCGATTGTATGGTTGCGATTGTATGATTGCGATTGTATGATTATGATTGTATGATTGTGATTGTATGATTGTGATTGTATGACTGTGATTGTATCTTTGTGATTGTATGATTGTGATTGTACGATTGTTATTGTACGATTGTGATTGTATGATTGTGATTGTTTGATTGTGATTGTGTGATTACGTTTGTATGATTCTAACTGTATGCATGTGAATGTATAATTCTGATTGTATGTTTGTGATAATATGATTGCGATTGTATGATTGAGATTGTATGATTGTGATTGTGTGATTGTGATTGTATGATTGTGATTGTATGATTGTGATTTTATGATTGTGATTGTATGATTGTGATTGTATGACTGTGATTGTATGATTGTGAATGTATGATTGTGATTGTATGATTGTGATTGTATAATTGTGATTGTGTGGCTGTTATTGTTTGATTGTGATTCCTTGATTGTAACTGTATGAATCTGATTGTATGATTGTGATTGTATGATTGTGATTGTATGATTGTGATTGTATGATTGTGATTGTATGATTGTGATTGTATGATTGTGATTGTATGATTGTGATTGTATGATTGTGATTGTATGATTGTGATTGTATGATTGTGATTGTATAATTGTGATTGTATGATTGTGATTGTTTGAATGTGATTGTATGATTGTGATTGTATGATTGTGATTGTATGATTGTGCTTGTATGATTGTGATTCTATGATTGTGATTGTAGGTTTATGATTGTATGATTGCTATTGTCTGATTGCGATTGTGTGATTGCGAATGTATGATTGCGATTGTATGGTTGCGATTGTATGATTGCGATTGTATGATTATGATTGTATGATTGTGATTGTATGATTGTGATTGTATGACTGTGATTGTATCTTTGTGATTGTATGATTGTGATTGTACGATTGTTATTGTACGATTGTGATTGTACGATTGCGATTGTACGATTGTGATTTTATGATTGTGAATATATGATTTTAACTGTATGATAGAGATTGTGTAAATATGATTGTGATTGCATGATCGCAATTGTATGATTGTGAATGTATGATTATGATTCCCTGATTGCAATTGTCTGATTGCGATTGTGTGATTGTGAATGTATGATTCTGACTCTATGATTGTGATTCGATGATTGTGATGGTATGATTGTAATTGTATGAATGTGATTGTACGATTGTGATTGTTTGATTGTTGTTGCGTGATTGCGTTTGTATGATTCTAATTGTATGCATGTGAATGTATAATTCTGATTGTATGTTTGAGATAAAATGATTGCGATTGTATGATTGAGATTGTATGATTGTGATTGTGTGATTGTGATTGTATGATTGTGATTGTATGATTGTGATTGTATGACAGTTATTATATGATTGTAATTGTATGATTGCGATTGTAGGATTGTGATTGTATGATTGTGATTGTATGATTGTGATTGTATGATTCTACTCGGGTGATTGTGGTTGTATGATTGTGAATATGTATTTGTATTTGCGTGATTGTTATTGCCGGATTGCTATTGTATAATGATGATTGTATGATAGTGATTGTGTGATTGTGATTGTACGATTGTGGTTCTATGATTGCGATTGTATGTTGGTGATTGTATGATTGTGATTGTATGATTGAGGTTCTATGATTGTGATTGTATGATTACGATTGTATGATTGTGATTGTATGATTGTGATTGTATTATTGTGATTGTATGATTGTGATTGTATGATTGTGATTGTATGATTGTGATTGTATGATTGTGATTGTATGATTGTGATTGTATGATTGTGATTGTATGATTCTGATTGTATGTTTGTGATAATATGATTGCGATTGTATGATTGAGATTGTATGATTGCGATTGTATGATTGAGATTGTATGATTGTGATTGTGTGATTGTGATAGTATGATTGTGATTGTATGATTGTGATTGTATGATTGTGATTGTATGATTCTACTTGGGTGATTGTGGTTGTATGATTGTGAATATATAATTGTATTTGCGTGATTGTTATTGCCGGATTGCTATTGTATAATGCTGATTGTATGATAGTGATTGTGTGATTGTGATTGTACGATTGTGGTTCCATGATTGCGATTGTATGTCGGTGATTGTATGATTGTGATTGTATGATTGTGATTGTATGATCGTGATTGTATGATCGTGATTGTTTGATTGTGATTGTATGATTGTGATTGTATGATTGTGATTGTATGATTGTAATTGTATGATTGTGAATGTATGATTGTGATTGTATGATTGTGATTGTATGATTGGGATTGTATGATTGTGATTGTATGATTGTGATTGTATGATTGTGATTGTATGATTGTGATTGTATGATTGTGATTGTATGATTGTGATTGTATGATTGTGATTGTATGATTGTAATTGTATGATTGTGAATGTATGATTGTGATTGTATGATTGTGATTGTATGATTGGGATTGTATGATTGTGATTGTATGATTGTGATTGTATGATTGTGATTGTATGATTGTGATTGAATGATTGTGATTGTATGATTGTGATTGTATGATAGTGATTGTACGATTGTGATTGTATGGTTGTGATTGCATGATTGTGATTCTATGATTGTAATTGTATGATTGTGGTTTTATGATTGTGATTGTATGATTGTGATTGTTTGATTGTGATTGTATGATTGTGATTGTATGATTGTGATTGTATGATTGTGATTGTTTGAATCTGATTGTATGATTGTGATTGTATGATTGTGATTGTATGATTGTGATTGTATGATTGTGATTGTATGATTGTGATTGTAGGATTGTTATTAAATTATTGTGATCGTATGACTGTGATTGTGTGATTGTGATTGCATGATTGTGATTCTATGATTGTCATTGAATGATTGTAAATGTACGATTGTAGTTGTATGATTCTACTTGCGTGATTGTGATTGTATGATTGTGATTGTATGACTGTTATTATATGATTGTAATTGTATGATTGCGATTGTATGATTGCGATTGTAGGGTTGTGATTGTGAGATTGTGATTGTATGATTGTAATAGTATGATTGTGAATGCATGATTGTGATTGTATGATAGTGATTGTACGATTGTGATTGTGTGATTGTGGTTGTCTGATTGTGATTGTATGATTGCGAATGCAGGATTGTGATTGTGATTGTATGATTTTGATTGTGTGATTGTGTTCCTATGATTCTCATTGTATAACTGTGATTGTATGATAGTGATTGTGTGATTGTGGTTGTCTGATTCTGATTGTATGATTGCGAATGCAGGATTGTGATTGTGATTGTATGATGGCGATTGTATGATTGTGATTGTATGATTGTGATTGTAAGATTGTGATTGTATGATCGTGATTGTTTGATCGTGATTGTATGATCGTGATTATATGATTGTGATTGTATGATTGTGATTGTATGATTGTGAATGTATGATTGTGATTGTATGATTGTGATTGTACGATTGTGATTGTACGATTGTGATTGTATGATTGTGCTTGTATGATTGTGATTCTATGATTGTGATTGTAGGATTATGATTGTATGATTGCGATTGTCTGATTGTGATTGTATGATTGTGATTTTATGATTGTGATTGTATCTTTGTGATTGTATGGTTGTGATTGTATGATTGTGATTGTACGATTGTGATTGTACGATTGTGATTGTATGATTGTGATTGTATGATTGTGATTGTATGATTGTGATTGTATGATTGTGGTTCTATGATTGTGATTGTATGATTGTCATTGTATGATGGTGATTGTATGATTGTGATTGTATGATTGTGATTGTATGATTGTGATTGTATGATTGTGATTGTATGATTGTGATTGTATGATTGTGATTGTATGATTTTGATTGTATGATTGTGATTGTATGATTGTGATTGTATGATTGTGATTGTATGATTGTGATTGTATGATTGTGATTGTATGATTGTGATTGTATGATTGTGATTGTTTGAATGTGATTGTATGATTGTGATTGTATGATTGTGATTGTATGATTGTGCTTGTATGATTGTGATTCTATGATTGCGATTGTAGGATTATGATTGCATGATTGCTATTGTCTGATTGCGATTGTGTGATTGCGAATGTATGATTGTGATTGTATGATTGTGATTGTATGATTGTGATTGTATGATTGTGATTGTATGATTGTGATTGTATGATTGTGATTGTATGATTGTGATTGTATGATTGTGATTGTATGATTGTGATTGTATGATTGTGATTGTATGATTGTGATTGTTTGAATGTGATTGTATGATTGTGATTGTATGATTGTGATTGTATGATTGTGCTTGTATGATTGTGATTCTATGATTGTGATTGTAGGATTATGATTGTATGATTGCTATTGTCTGATTGCGATTGTGTGATTGCGAATGTATGATTGCGATTGTATGGTTGCGATTGTATGATTGCGATTGTATGATTATGATTGTATGATTGTGATTGTATGATTGTGATTGTATGACTGTGATTGTATCTTTGTGATTGTATGATTGTGATTGTACGATTGTTATTGTACGATTGTGATTGTATGATTGTGATTGTTTGATTGTGATTGTGTGATTACGTTTGTATGATTCTAACTGTATGCATGTGAATGTATAATTCTGATTGTATGTTTGTGATAATATGATTGCGATTGTATGATTGAGATTGTATGATTGTGATTGTGTGATTGTGATTGTATGATTGTGATTGTATGATTGTGATTTTATGATTGTGATTGTATGATTGTGATTGTATGATTGTGATTGTATGATTGTGAATGTATGATTGTGATTGTATGATTGTGATTGTATAATTGTGATTGTGTGGCTGTTATTGTTTGATTGTGATTCCTTGATTGTAACTGTATGAATCTGATTGTATGATTGTGATTGTATGATTGTGATTGTATGATTGTGATTGTATGATTGTGATTGTATGATTGTGATTGTATGATTGTGATTGTATGATTGTGATTGTATGATTGTGATTGTATAATTGTGATTGTATGATTGTGATTGTTTGAATGTGATTGTATGATTGTGATTGTATGATTGTGATTGTATGATTGTGATTGTATGATTGTGATTGTTTGACTGTGATTGTATGATTGTGATTGTATGATTGTGATTGTATGATTGTAATTGTATGACTGTGAATGTATGATTGTGATTGTATGATTGTGATTGTATGATTGTGATTGTATGATTGTGATTGTATGATTGTGATTGTATGATTGTGATTGTATGATTGTGATTGTATGTTGGTGATTGTATGATTGTGATTGTATGATTGTGGTTCTATGATTGTGATTGTATGATTGTCATTGTATGATGGTGATTGTATGATTGTGATTGTATGATTGTGACTGTATGATTGTGATTGTATGATTGTGATTGTATGATTGTGATTGTATGATTGTGATTGTATGATTGTGATTATATGATTGTGATTGTATGATTGTGATTGTATGATTGTGATTGTATGATTGTGATTGTATGATTGTGATTGTATGATTGTGATTGTTTGAATGTGATTGTATGATTGTGATTGTATGATTGTGATTGTATGATTGTGCTTGTATGATTGTGATTCTATGATTGTGATTGTAGGATTATGATTGTATGATTGCTATTGTCTGATTGCGATTGTGTGATTGCGAATGTATGATTGTGATTGTATGATTGTGATTGTATGATTGTGATTGTATGATTGTGATTGTATGATTGTGATTGTTTGAATGTGATTGTATGATTGTGATTGTATGATTGTGATTGTATGATTGTGCTTGTATGATTGTGATTCTATGATTGTGGTTGTAGGATTATGATTGTATGATTGCTATTGTCTGATTGCGATTGTGTGATTGCGAATGTATGATTGCGATTGTATGGTTGCGATTGTATGATTGCGATTGTATGATTATGATTGTATGATTGTGATTGTATGATTGTGATTGTATGACTGTGATTGTATCTTTGTGATTGTATGATTGTGATTGTACGATTGTTATTGTACGATTGTGATTGTATGATTGTGATTGTTTGATTGTGATTGTGTGATTACGTTTGTATGATTCTAACTGTATGCATGTGAATGTATAATTCTGATTGTATGTTTGTGATAATATGATTGCGATTGTATGATTGAGATTGTATGATTGTGATTGTGTGATTGTGATTGTATGATTGTGATTGTATGATTGTGATTTTATGATTGTGATTGTATGATTGTGATTGTGTGACTGTGATTGTATGATTGTGAATGTATGATTGTGATTGTATGATTGTGATTGTATAATTGTGATTGTGTGGCTGTTATTGTTTGATTGTGATTCCTTGATTGTAACTGTATGAATCTGATTGTATGATTGTGATTGTATGATTGTGATTGTATGATTGTGATTGTATGATTGTGATTGTATGATTGTGATTGTATGATTGTGATTGTATGATTGTGATTGTATGATTGTGATTGTATGATTGTGATTGTATGATTGTGATTGTATAATTGTGATTGTATGATTGTGATTGTTTGAATGTGATTGTATGATTGTGATTGTATGATTGTGATTGTATGATTGTGCTTGTATGATTGTGATTCTATGATTGTGATTGTAGGTTTATGATTGTATGATTGCTATTGTCTGATTGCGATTGTGTGATTGCGAATGTATGATTGCGATTGTATGGTTGCGATTGTATGATTGCGATTGTATGATTATGATTGTATGATTGTGATTGTATGATTGTGATTGTATGACTGTGATTGTATCTTTGTGATTGTATGATTGTGATTGTACGATTGTTATTGTACGATTGTGATTGTACGATTGCGATTGTACGATTGTGATTTTATGATTGTGAATATATGATTTTAACTGTATGATAGAGATTGTGTAAATATGATTGTGATTGCATGATCGCAATTGTATGATTGTGAATGTATGATTATGATTCCCTGATTGCAATTGTCTGATTGCGATTGTGTGATTGTGAATGTATGATTCTGACTCTATGATTGTGATTCGATGATTGTGATGGTATGATTGTAATTGTATGAATGTGATTGTACGATTGTGATTGTTTGATTGTTGTTGCGTGATTGCGTTTGTATGATTCTAATTGTATGCATGTGAATGTATAATTCTGATTGTATGTTTGAGATAAAATGATTGCGATTGTATGATTGAGATTGTATGATTGTGATTGTGTGATTGTGATTGTATGATTGTGATTGTATGATTGTGATTGTATGACAGTTATTATATGATTGTAATTGTATGATTGCGATTGTAGGATTGTGATTGTATGATTGTGATTGTATGATTGTGATTGTATGATTGTGATTGTATGATTGTGATTGTATGATTCTGATTGTATGTTTGTGATAATATGATTGCGATTGTATGATTGAGATTGTATGATTGCGATTGTATGATTGAGATTGTATGATTGTGATTGTGTGATTGTGATAGTATGATTGTGATTGTATGATTGTGATTGTATGATTGTGATTGTATGATTCTACTTGGGTGATTGTGGTTGTATGATTGTGAATATATAATTGTATTTGCGTGATTGTTATTGCCGGATTGCTATTGTATAATGCTGATTGTATGATAGTGATTGTGTGATTGTGATTGTACGATTGTGGTTCCATGATTGCGATTGTATGTCGGTGATTGTATGATTGTGATTGTATGATTGTGATTGTATGATCGTGATTGTATGATCGTGATTGTTTGATTGTGATTGTATGATTGTGATTGTATGATTGTGATTGTATGATTGTAATTGTATGATTGTGAATGTATGATTGTGATTGTATGATTGTGATTGTATGATTGGGATTGTATGATTGTGATTGTATGATTGTGATTGTATGATTGTGATTGTATGATTGTGATTGTATGATTGTGATTGTATGATTGTGATTGTATGATAGTGATTGTACGATTGTGATTGTATGGTTGTGATTGCATGATTGTGATTCTATGATTGTCATTGTATGATTGTGGTTTTATGATTGTGATTGTATGATTGTGATTGTATGATTGTGATTGTATGATTGTGATTGTATGATTGTGATTGTATGATTGTGGTTCTATGATTGTGATTGTATGATTGTGATTGTATGATTGTGGTTGTATGACTGTGATTGTACGATTGTTATTGTACGATTGTGATTGTACGATTGTGATTTTATGATTGTGACTATATGATTGTAACTGTATGATAGAGATTGTGTAAATATGATTGTGATTGCATGATCGTAATTGTATGATTGTGAATGTATGATTATGATTGTATGATTGTGATTGTATGATTGTGATTATATGATTGTGATTGTATTATAGTGATTGTATGATTGGGATTTTAGGATTGTGATTGTATGATTGTGATTGTATGATTGTGATTGTATGATTGTGATTGTATGATTGTGATTGTATGATTGTGATTGTATGATTGTGATTGTATGATTGTGATTGTATGATTGTGATTGTATGATTGTGATTGTATGATTGTGATTGTATGATTGTGATTGTATGATTGTGATTGTATGATCGTGATTGTATGATCGTGATTGTATGATTGTGATTGTATGATTGTGATTGTATGATTGTGGTTGTATGATTGTGATTGTATGATTGTGATTGTATGATTGTGTATGTATGATTGTGATTGTATGATTGTGATTGTATGATTGTGATTGTTTGAATGTGATTGTATGATTGTGATTGTATGATTGTGATTGTATGATTGTGCTTGTATGATTGTGATTCTATGATTGTGATTGTAGGATTATGATTGTATGATTGCTATTGTCTGATTGCGATTGTGTGATTGCGAATGTATGATTGCGATTGTATGGTTGCGATTGTATGATTGCGATTGTATGATTATGATTGTATGATTGTGATTGTATGATTGTGATTGTATGACTGTGATTGTATCTTTGTGATTGTATGATTGTGATTGTACGATTGTTATTGTACGATTGTGATTGTACGATTGTGATTGTACGATTGTGATTTTATGATTGTGACTATATGATTTTAACTGTATGATAGAGATTGTGTAAATATGATTGTGATTGCATGATCGCAATTGTATGATTGTGAATGTATGATTATGATTCCCTGATTGCAATTGTCTGATTGCGATTGTGTGATTGTGAATGTATGATTCTGACTCTATGATTGTGATTCTATGATTGTGATTGTATGATTGTAATTGTATGAATGTGATTGTACGATTGTGATTGTTTGATTTTTATTGCGTGATTGCGTTTGTATGATTCTAATTGTATGCATGTGAATGTATAATTCTGATTGTATGTTTGAGATAATATGATTGCGATTGTATGATTGAGATTGTATGATTGTGATTGTGTGATTGTGATTGTATGATTGTGATTGTATGATTGTGATTGTATGACAGTTATTATATGATTGTAATTGTATGATTGCGATTGTAGGATTGTGATTGTATGATTGTGATTGTATGATTGTGATTGTATGATTCTACTTGGGTGATTGTGGTTGTATGATTGTGAATATATAATTGTATTTGCGTGATTGTTATTGCCGGATTGCTATTGTATAATGCTGATTGTATGATAGTGATTGTGTGATTGTGATTGTACGATTGTGGTTCCATGATTGCGATTGTATGTCGGTGATTGTATGATTGTGATTGTATGATTGTGATTGTATGATCGTGATTGTAGGATTGTGATTGTATGGTTGTGATTGCATGATTGTGATTCTATGATTGTCATTGTATGATTGTGGTTTTATGATTGTGATTGTATGATTGTGATTGTTTGATTGTGATTGTATGATTGTGATTGTAGGATTGTGATTGTATGATTGTAATTGTATGATTGTGAATGTATGATTGTGATTGTATGATTGTGATTATATGATTGTGATTGTATGATTGTGATTGTATGATTGTGATTGTATGATTGTGATTGTATGATTCTACTCGGGTGATTGTGGTTGTATGATTGTGAATATATAATTGTATTTGCGTGACTGTTATTGCCGGATTGCTATTGTATAATGCTGATTGTATGATAGTGATTGTGTGATTGTGATTGTACGATTGTGGTTCTATGATTGCGATTGTATGTTGGTGATTGTATGATTGTGATTGTATGATTGTGGTTCTATGATTGTGATTGTATGATTGTGATTGTATGATTGTGGTTGTATGACTGTGATTGTACGATTGTTATTGTACGATTGTGATTGTACGATTGTGATTTTGTGATTGTGACTATATGATTGTAACTGTATGATAGAGATTGTGTAAATATGATTGTGATTGCATGATCGTAATTTTATGATTGTGAATGTATGATTATGATTGTATGATTGTGATTGTATGATTGTGATTATATGATTGTGATTGTATTATAGTGATTGTATGATTGGGATTTTAGGATTGTGATTGTATGATTGTGATTGTATGATTGTGATTGTATGATTGTGATTGTATGATTGTGATTGTATGATTGTGATTGTATGATTGTGATTGTAGGATTGTGATTGTATGATTGTGATTGTATGATTGTGATTGTATGATTGTGATTGTATGATTGTGATTGTATGATTGTGATTGTATGATTGTGATTGTATGATTGTGATTGTATGATTGTGATTGTATGATTGTGATTGTATGATTGTGATTGTATGTCGGTGATTGTATGATTGTGATTGTATGATTGTGATTGTATGATTGTGATTGTATGATTGTGATTGTATGATTGTGATTGTATGATTGTGATTGTATGATTGTGATTGTATGATTGTGATTGTATGATTGTGATTGTATGATTGTGATTGTTTGAATGTGATTGTATGATTGTGATTGTATGATTATGATTGTATGATTGTGCTTGTATGATTGTGATTCTATGATTGTGATTGTAGGATTATGATTGTATGATTGCTATTGTCTGATTGCGATTGTGTGATTGCGAATGTATGATTGTGATTGTATGATTGTGATTGTATGATTGTGATTGTATGATTGTGATTGTATGATTGTGATTGTATGATTGTGATTGTATGATTGTGATTGTATGATTGTGATTGTATGATTGTGATTGTATGATTGTGATTGTATGATTGTGATTGTTTGAATGTGATTGTATGATTGTGATTGTATGATTGTGATTGTATGATTGTGCTTGTATGATTGTGATTCTATGATTGTGATTGTAGGATTATGATTGTATGATTGCTATTGTCTGATTGCGATTGTGTGATTGCGAATGTATGATTGCGATTGTATGGTTGCGATTGTATGATTGCGATTGTATGATTATGATTGTATGATTGTGATTGTATGATTGTGATTGTATGACTGTGATTGTATCTTTGTGATTGTATGATTGTGATTGTACGATTGTTATTGTACGATTGTGATTGTATGATTGTGATTGTTTGATTGTGATTGTGTGATTACGTTTGTATGATTCTAACTGTATGCATGTGAATGTATAATTCTGATTGTATGTTTGTGATAATATGATTGCGATTGTATGATTGAGATTGTATGATTGTGATTGTGTGATTGTGATTGTATGATTGTGATTGTATGATTGTGATTTTATGATTGTGATTGTATGATTGTGATTGTATGACTGTGATTGTATGATTGTGAATGTATGATTGTGATTGTATGATTGTGATTGTATAATTGTGATTGTGTGGCTGTTATTGTTTGATTGTGATTCCTTGATTGTAACTGTATGAATCTGATTGTATGATTGTGATTGTATGATTGTGATTGTATGATTGTGATTGTATGATTGTGATTGTATGATTGTGATTGTATGATTGTGATTGTATGATTGTGATTGTATGATTGTGATTGTATGATTGTGATTGTATGACTGTGATTGTATCTTTGTGATTGTATGATTGTGATTGTACGATTGTTATTGTACGATTGTGATTGTACGATTGCGATTGTACGATTGTGATTTTATGATTGTGAATATATGATTTTAACTGTATGATAGAGATTGTGTAAATATGATTGTGATTGCATGATCGCAATTGTATGATTGTGAATGTATGATTATGATTCCCTGATTGCAATTGTCTGATTGCGATTGTGTGATTGTGAATGTATGATTCTGACTCTATGATTGTGATTCGATGATTGTGATGGTATGATTGTAATTGTATGAATGTGATTGTACGATTGTGATTGTTTGATTGTTGTTGCGTGATTGCGTTTGTATGATTCTAATTGTATGCATGTGAATGTATAATTCTGATTGTATGTTTGAGATAAAATGATTGCGATTGTATGATTGAGATTGTATGATTGTGATTGTGTGATTGTGATTGTATGATTGTGATTGTATGATTGTGATTGTATGACAGTTATTATATGATTGTAATTGTATGATTGCGATTGTAGGATTGTGATTGTATGATTGTGATTGTATGATTGTGATTGTATGATTCTACTCGGGTGATTGTGGTTGTATGATTGTGAATATGTAATTGTATTTGCGTGATTGTTATTGCCGGATTGCTATTGTATAATGATGATTGTATGATAGTGATTGTGTGATTGTGATTGTACGATTGTGGTTCTATGATTGCGATTGTATGTTGGTGATTGTATGATTGTGATTGTATGATTGAGGTTCTATGATTGTGATTGTATGATTATGATTGTATGATTGTGATTGTATGATTGTGATTGTATTATTGTGATTGTATGATTGTGATTGTATGATTGTGATTGTATGATTGTGATTGTATGATTGTGATTGTATGATTGTGATTGTATGATTGTGATTGTATGATTGTGATTGTATGATTCTGATTGTATGTTTGTGATAATATGATTGCGATTGTATGATTGAGATTGTATGATTGTGATTGTATGATTGTAATTGTATGATTGTGAATGTATGATTGTGATTGTATGATTGTGATTGTATGATTGGGATTGTATGATTGTGATTGTATGATTGTGATTGTATGATTGTGATTGTATGATTGTGATTGTATGATTGTGATTGTATGATTGTGATTGTATGATAGTGATTGTACGATTGTGATTGTATGGTTGTGATTGCATGATTGTGATTCTATGATTGTCATTGTATGATTGTGGTTTTATGATTGTGATTGTATGATTGTGATTGTATGATTGTGATTGTATGATTGTGATTGTATGATTGTGATTGTATGATTGTGATTGTATGATTGTGGTTCTATGATTGTGATTGTATGATTGTGATTGTATGATTGTGGTTGTATGACTGTGATTGTACGATTGTTATTGTACGATTGTGATTGTACGATTGTGATTTTATGATTGTGACTATATGATTGTAACTGTATGATAGAGATTGTGTAAATATGATTGTGATTGCATGATCGTAATTGTATGATTGTGAATGTATGATTATGATTGTATGATTGTGATTGTATGATTGTGATTATATGATTGTGATTGTATTATAGTGATTGTATGATTGGGATTTTAGGATTGTGATTGTATGATTGTGATTGTATGATTGTGATTGTATGATTGTGATTGTATGATTGTGATTGTATGATTGTGATTGTATGATTGTGATTGTATGATTGTGCTTGTATGATTGTGATTCTATGATTGTGATTGTAGGATTATGATTGTATGATTGCTATTGTCTGATTGCGATTGTGTGATTGCGAATGTATGATTGCGATTGTATGGTTGCGATTGTATGATTGCGATTGTATGATTATGATTGTATGATTGTGATTGTATGATTGTGATTGTATGACTGTGATTGTATCTTTGTGATTGTATGATTGTGATTGTACGATTGTTATTGTACGATTGTGATTGTACGATTGTGATTGTACGATTGTGATTTTATGATTGTGACTATATGATTTTAACTGTATGATAGAGATTGTGTAAATATGATTGTGATTGCATGATCGCAATTGTATGATTGTGAATGTATGATTATGATTCCCTGATTGCAATTGTCTGATTGCGATTGTGTGATTGTGAATGTATGATTCTGACTCTATGATTGTGATTCTATGATTGTGATTGTATGATTGTAATTGTATGAATGTGATTGTACGATTGTGATTGTTTGATTTTTATTGCGTGATTGCGTTTGTATGATTCTAATTGTATGCATGTGAATGTATAATTCTGATTGTATGTTTGAGATAATATGATTGCGATTGTATGATTGAGATTGTATGATTGTGATTGTGTGATTGTGATTGTATGATTGTGATTGTATGATTGCGATTGTATGACAGTTATTATATGATTGTAATTGTATGATTGCGATTGTAGGATTGTGATTGTATGATTGTGATTGTATGATTGTGATTGTATGATTCTACTTGGGTGATTGTGGTTGTATGATTGTGAATATATAATTGTATTTGCGTGATTGTTATTGCCGGATTGCTATTGTATAATGCTGATTGTATGATAGTGATTGTGTGATTGTGATTGTGCGATTGTGGTTCCATGATTGCGATTGTATGTCGGTGATTGTATGATTGTGATTGTATGATTGTGATTGTATGATCGTGATTGTATGATCGTGATTGTTTGATTGTGATTGTATGATTGTGATTGTATGATTGTGATTGTATGATTGTAATTGTATGATTGTGAATGTATGATTGTGATTGTATGATTGTGATTGTATGATTGGGATTGTATGATTGTGATTGTATGATTGTGATTGTATGATTGTGATTGTATGATTGTGATTGTATGATTGTGATTGTATGATTGTGATTGTATGATAGTGATTGTACGATTGTGATTGTATGGTTGTGATTGCATGATTGTGATTCTATGATTGTCATTGTATGATTGTGGTTTTATGATTGTGATTGTATGATTGTGATTGTATGATTGTGATTGTATGATTGTGATTGTATGATTGTGATTGTATGATTGTGATTGTATGATTGTGGTTCTATGATTGTGATTGTATGATTGTGATTGTATGATTGTGGTTGTATGACTGTGATTGTACGATTGTTATTGTACGATTGTGATTGTACGATTGTGATTTTATGATTGTGACTATATGATTGTAACTGTATGATAGAGATTGTGTAAATATGATTGTGATTGCATGATCGTAATTGTATGATTGTGAATGTATGATTATGATTGTATGATTGTGATTGTATGATTGTGATTATATGATTGTGATTGTATTATAGTGATTGTATGATTGGGATTTTAGGATTGTGATTGTATGATTGTGATTGTATGATTGTGATTGTATGATTGTGATTGTATGATTGTGATTGTATGATTGTGATTGTATGATTGTGATTGTATGATTGTGATTGTATGATTGTGATTGTATGATTGTGATTGTATGATTGTGATTGTATGATTGTGATTGTATGATTGTGATTGTATGATTGTGATTGTATGATCGTGATTGTATGATCGTGATTGTATGATCGTGATTGTATGATTGTGATTGTATGATTGTGGTTGTATGATTGTGATTGTATGATTGTGATTGTATGATTGTGTATGTATGATTGTGATTGTATGATTGTGATTGTATGATTGTGATTGTTTGAATGTGATTGTATGATTGTGATTGTATGATTGTGATTGTATGATTGTGCTTGTATGATTGTGATTCTATGATTGTGATTGTAGGATTATGATTGTATGATTGCTATTGTCTGATTGCGATTGTGTGATTGCGAATGTATGATTGCGATTGTATGGTTGCGATTGTATGATTGCGATTGTATGATTATGATTGTATGATTGTGATTGTATGATTGTGATTGTATGACTGTGATTGTATCTTTGTGATTGTATGATTGTGATTGTACGATTGTTATTGTACGATTGTGATTGTACGATTGTGATTGTACGATTGTGATTTTATGATTGTGACTATATGATTTTAACTGTATGATAGAGATTGTGTAAATATGATTGTGATTGCATGATCGCAATTGTATGATTGTGAATGTATGATTATGATTCCCTGATTGCAATTGTCTGATTGCGATTGTGTGATTGTGAATGTATGATTCTGACTCTATGATTGTGATTCTATGATTGTGATTGTATGATTGTAATTGTATGAATGTGATTGTACGATTGTGATTGTTTGATTTTTATTGCGTGATTGCGTTTGTATGATTCTAATTGTATGCATGTGAATGTATAATTCTGATTGTATGTTTGAGATAATATGATTGCGATTGTATGATTGAGATTGTATGATTGTGATTGTGTGATTGTGATTGTATGATTGTGATTGTATGATTGTGATTGTATGACAGTTATTATATGATTGTAATTGTATGATTGCGATTGTAGGATTGTGATTGTATGATTGTGATTGTATGATTGTGATTGTATGATTCTACTTGGGTGATTGTGGTTGTATGATTGTGAATATATAATTGTATTTGCGTGATTGTTATTGCCGGATTGCTATTGTATAATGCTGATTGTATGATAGTGATTGTGTGATTGTGATTGTACGATTGTGGTTCCATGATTGCGATTGTATGTCGGTGATTGTATGATTGTGATTGTATGATTGTGATTGTATGATCGTGATTGTAGGATTGTGATTGTATGGTTGTGATTGCATGATTGTGATTCTATGATTGTCATTGTATGATTGTGGTTTTATGATTGTGATTGTATGATTGTGATTGTTTGATTGTGATTGTATGATTGTGATTGTAGGATTGTGATTGTATGATTGTAATTGTATGATTGTGAATGTATGATTGTGATTGTATGATTGTGATTATATGATTGTGATTGTATGATTGTGATTGTATGATTGTGATTGTATGATTGTGATTGTATGATTCTACTCGGGTGATTGTGGTTGTATGATTGTGAATATATAATTGTATTTGCGTGACTGTTATTGCCGGATTGCTATTGTATAATGCTGATTGTATGATAGTGATTGTGTGATTGTGATTGTACGATTGTGGTTCTATGATTGCGATTGTATGTTGGTGATTGTATGATTGTGATTGTATGATTGTGGTTCTATGATTGTGATTGTATGATTGTGATTGTATGATTGTGGTTGTATGACTGTGATTGTACGATTGTTATTGTACGATTGTGATTGTACGATTGTGATTTTGTGATTGTGACTATATGATTGTAACTGTATGATAGAGATTGTGTAAATATGATTGTGATTGCATGATCGTAATTTTATGATTGTGAATGTATGATTATGATTGTATGATTGTGATTGTATGATTGTGATTATATGATTGTGATTGTATTATAGTGATTGTATGATTGGGATTTTAGGATTGTGATTGTATGATTGTGATTGTATGATTGTGATTGTATGATTGTGATTGTATGATTGTGATTGTATGATTGTGATTGTATGATTGTGATTGTATGATTGTGATTGTATGATTGTGATTGTATGATTGTGATTGTATGATTGTGATTGTATGATTGTGATTGTATGATTGTGATTGTATGATTGTGATTGTATGATTGTGATTGTATGATTGTGATTGTATGATTGTGATTGTATGATTGTGATTGTATGATTGTGATTGTATGATTGTGATTGTATGATTGTGATTGTATGATTGTGATTGTATGATTGTGATTGTATGATTGTGATTGTATGATTGTGATTGTATGATTGTGATTGTTTGAATGTGATTGTATGATTGTGATTGTATGATTGTGATTGTATGATTGTGATTGTATGATTGTGATTGTATGATTGTGATTGTAGGATTGTTATTAAATTATTGTGATCGTATGACTGTGATTGTGTGATTGTGATTGCATGATTGTGATTCTATGATTGTCATTGAATGATTGTAAATGTACGATTGTAGTTGTATGATTCTACTTGCGTGATTGTGATTGTATGATTGTGATTGTATGACTGTTATTATATGATTGTAATTGTATGATTGCGATTGTATGATTGCGATTGTAGGGTTGTGATTGTGAGATTGTGATTGTATGATTGTAATAGTATGATTGTGAATGCATGATTGTGATTGTATGATAGTGATTGTACGATTGTGATTGTGTGATTGTGGTTGTCTGATTGTGATTGTATGATTGCGAATGCAGGATTGTGATTGTGATTGTATGATTTTGATTGTGTGATTGTGTTCCTATGATTCGCATTGTATAACTGTGATTGTATGATAGTGATTGTGTGATTGTGGTTGTCTGATTCTGATTGTATGATTGCGAATGCAGGATTGTGATTGTGATTGTATGATGGCGATTGTATGATTGTGATTGTATGATTGTGATTGTAAGATTGTGATTGTATGGTCGTGATTGTTTGATCGTGATTGTATGATCGTGATTATATGATTGTGATTGTATGATTGTGATTGTATGATTGTGAATGTATGATTGTGATTGTATGATTGTGATTGTACGATTGTGATTGTACGATTGTGATTGTATGATTGTGCTTTTATGATTGTGATTCTATGATTGTGATTGTAGGATTGTGATTGTATGATTGCGATTGCCTGATTGTGATTGTATGATTGTGATTTTATGATTGTGATTGTATCTTTGTGATTGTATGGTTGTGATTGTATGATTGTGATTGTACGATTGTGATTGTACGATTGTGATTGTACGATTGTGATTTTATAATTGTGACATTATCATTGTAACTATATGATATTGATTGTGTGAATGTGATTGTGATTGCATGATCGCAATTGTATGATTGTGAATGTATGATTATGATTCCCTGATTGCAATTGTCTGATTGCGATTGTGTGATTGTGAATGTATGATTCTGACTCTATGATTGTGATTCTATGATTGTGATTGTATGATTGTAATTGTATGAATGTGATTGTACGATTGTGATTGTTTGATTGTTATTGCGTGATTGCGTTTGTATGATTCTAATTCTATGCATGTGAATGTATAATTCTGATTGTATGTTTGAGATAATATGATTGCGATTGTATGATTGAGATTGTATGATTGTGATTGTGTGATTGTGATTGTATGCTTGTGATTGTATGATTGTGATTGTATGACTGTTATTATATGATTGTAATTGTATGATTGCGATTGTATGATTGCGATTGTAGGGTTGTGATTGTGAGATTGTGATTGTATGATTGTAATTGTATGATTGTGAATGCATGATTGTGATTGTATGATAGTGATTGTACGATTGTGTTTGTTGTGATTGTGTTGCAATGTTTCTCTATGTATAACTGTGATTGTATGATAGTGATTGTGTGATTGTGATTGTATGATTGTGTTTTTATAATTGTGACTGTATGATTTTAATTGTATGATTGTGATTGTATGATTGTGATTCTATGATTGAGATTGTACGATTGTGGTTGTTGTGATTGTGTTGCTATGTTTCTCTATGTATGACTGTGATTGTATGATAGTGATTGTGTGAATGTGGTTGTCTGATTGTGATTGTATGATTGCGAATGCAGGATTGTGATTGTGATTGTATGATTGCGATTGTATGATTGTGATTGTATGATTGTGATTGTAAGATTGTGATTGTATGATTGTGATTGTATGATTGTGATTGTATGATTGTGATTGTATGATTCTACTTGGGTGATTGTGGTTGTATGATTGTGAATATATAATTGTATTTGCGTGATTGTTATTGCCGGATTGCTATTGTATAATGCTGATTGTATGATAGTGGCTGTGTGATTGTGATTGTACGATTGTGGTTCAATGATTGCGATTGTATGTCGGTGATTGTATGATTGTGATTGTATGATTGTGATTGTATGATCGTGATTGTATGATCCTGATTGTTTGATTGTGATTGTATGATTGTGATTGTATGATTGTGATTGTATGATTGTAATTGTATGATTGTGAATGTATGATTGTGATTGTATGATTGTGATTGTATGATTGTGATTGTATGATTGTGATTGTATGATTGTGATTGTATGATTGTGATTGTATGATTGTGATTGTATGATTGTGATTGTATGATTGTGATTGTATGATTGTGATTGTATGATTGTGATTGTATGATAGTGATTGTACGATTGTGATTGTACGGTTGTGATTGCATGATTGTGATTCTATGATTGTCATTGTATGATTGTGGTTTTATGATTGTGATTGTATGATTGTGATTGTTTGACTGTGATTGTATGATTGTGATTGTATGATTGTGATTGTATGATTGTAATTGTATGATTGTGAATGTATGATTGTGATTGTATGATTGTGATTGTATGATTGTGATTGTATGATTGTGATTGTATGATTGTGATTGTATGATTGTGATTGTATGTTGGTGATTGTATGATTGTGTTTGTATGATTGTGGTTCTATGATTGTGATTGTATGATTGTCATTGTATGATGGTGATTGTATGATTGTGATTGTATGATTGTGATTGTATGATTGTGATTGTATGATTGTGATTGTATGATTGTGATTGTATGATTGTGATTGTATGATTGTGATTGTATGATTGTGATTGTATGATTGTGATTGTATGATTGTGATTGTATGACTGTGATTGTATGATTGTGATTGTATGATTGTGATTGTATGATTGTGATTGTATGATTGTGATTGTATGATTGTGATTGTTTGAATGTGATTGTATGATTGTGATTGTATGATTGTGATTGTATGATTGTGCTTGTATGATTGTGATTCTATGATTGTGCTTGTAGGATTATGATTGTATGATTGCTATTGTCTGATTGCGATTGTGTGATTGCGAATGTATGATTGTGATTGTATGATTGTGATTGTATGATTGTGATTGTATGATTGTGATTGTATGATTGTGATTGTATGATTGTGATTGTATGATTGTGATTGTATGATTGTGATTGTATGATTGTGATTGTATGATTGTGATTGTATGATTGTGATTGTATGTTTGTGATAATATGATTGCGATTGTATGATTGAGATTGTATGATTGTGATTGTGTGATTGTGATTGTATGATTGTGATTGTATGATTGTGATTTTATGATTGTGATTGTATGATTGTGATTGTATGATTGTGATTGTATGATTGTGAATGTATGATTGTGATTGTATGATTGTGATTGTATAATTGTGATTGTGTGGCTGTTATTGTTTGATTGTGATTCCTTGATTGTAACTGTATGAATCTGATTGTATGATTGTGATTGTATGATTGTGATTGTATGATTCTACTCGGGTGATTGTGGTTGTATGATTGTGAATATGTAATTGTATTTGCGTGATTGTTATTGCCGGATTGCTATTGTATAATGATGATTGTATGATAGTGATTGTGTGATTGTGATTGTACGATTGTGGTTCTATGATTGCGATTGTATGTTGGTGATTGTATGATTGTGATTGTATGATTGAGGTTCTATGATTGTGATTGTATGATTATGATTGTATGATTGTGATTGTATGATTGTGATTGTATTATTGTGATTGTATGACTGTGATTGTATGATTGTGATTGTATGATTGTGATTGTATGATTGTGATTGTATGATTGTGATTGTATGATTGTGATTGTATGATTCTGATTGTATGTTTGTGATAATATGATTGCGATTGTATGATTGAGATTGTATGATTGCGATTGTATGATTGAGATTGTATGATTGTGATTGTGTGATTGTGATAGTATGATTGTGATTGTATGATTGTGATTGTATGATTGTGATTGTATGATTCTACTTGGGTGATTGTGGTTGTATGATTGTGAATATATAATTGTATTTGCGTGATTGTTATTGCCGGATTGCTATTGTATAATGCTGATTGTATGATAGTGATTGTGTGATTGTGATTGTACGATTGTGGTTCCATGATTGCGATTGTATGTCGGTGATTGTATGATTGTGATTGTATGATTGTGATTGTATGATCGTGATTGTATGATCGTGATTGTTTGATTGTGATTGTATGATTGTGATTGTATGATTGTGATTGTATGATTGTAATTGTATGATTGTGAATGTATGATTGTGATTGTATGATTGTGATTGTATGATTGGGATTGTATGATTGTGATTGTATGATTGTGATTGTATGATTGTGATTGTATGATTCTGATTGTATGATTGTGATTGTATGATAGTGATTGTACGATTGTGATTGTATGGTTGTGATTGCATGATTGTGATTCTATGATTGTCATTGTATGATTGTGGTTTTATGATTGTGATTGTATGATTGTGATTGTTTGATTGTGATTGTATGGTTGTGATTGTAGGATTGTGATTGTATGATTGTAATTGTATGATTGTGAATGTATGATTGTGATTGTATGATTGTGATTGTATGATTGTGATTGTATGATTGTGATTGTATGATTGTGATTGTATGATTGTGATTGTATGATTGTGATTGTATGTTGGTGATTGTATGATTGTGATTGTATGATTGTGGTTCTATGATTGTGATTGTATGATTGTGATTGTATGATTCTACTCGGGTGATTGTGGTTGTATGATTGTGAATATATAATTGTATTTGCGTGATTGTTATTGCCGGATTGCTATTGTATAATGCTGATTGTATGATAGTGATTGTGTGATTGTGATTGTACGATTGTGGTTCTATGATTGCGATTGTATGTTGGTGATTGTATGATTGTGATTGTATGATTGTGGTTCTATGATTGTGATTGTATGATTGTGATTGTATGATTGTGGTTGTATGACTGTGATTGTACGATTGTTATTGTACGATTGTGATTGTACGATTGTGATTTTATGATTGTGACTATATGATTGTAACTGTATGATAGAGATTGTGTAAATATGATTGTGATTGCATGATCGTAATTGTATGATTGTGAATGTATGATTATGATTGTATGATTGTGATTGTATGATTGTGATTGTATGATTGTGATTGTATGATTGTGATTGTATGATTGTGATTGTATAATTGTGATTGTATGATTGTGATTGTTTGAATGTGATTGTATGATTGTGATTGTATGATTGTGATTGTATGATTGTGCTTGTATGATTGTGATTCTATGATTGTGATTGTAGGTTTATGATTGTATGATTGCTATTGTCTGATTGCGATTGTGTGATTGCGAATGTATGATTGCGATTGTATGGTTGCGATTGTATGATTGCGATTGTATGATTATGATTGTATGATTGTGATTGTATGATTGTGATTGTATGACTGTGATTGTATCTTTGTGATTGTATGATTGTGATTGTACGATTGTTATTGTACGATTGTGATTGTACGATTGCGATTGTACGATTGTGATTTTATGATTGTGACTATATGATTTTAACTGTATGATAGAGATTGTGTAAATATGATTGTGATTGCATGATCGCAATTGTATGATTGTGAATGTATGATTATGATTCCCTGATTGCAATTGTCTGATTGCGATTGTGTGATTGTGAATGTATGATTCTGACTCTATGATTGTGATTCTATGATTGTGATGGTATGATTGTAATTGTATGAATGTGATTGTACGATTGTGAATGTTTGATTGTTGTTGCGTGATTGCGTTTGTATGATTCTAATTGTATGCATGTGAATTTATAATTCTGATTGTATGTTTGAGATAATATGATTGCGATTGTATGATTGAGATTGTATGATTGTGATTGTGTGATTGTGATTGTATGATTGTGATTGTATGATTGTGATTGTATGACAGTTATTATATGATTGTAATTGTATGATTGCGATTGTAGGATTGTGATTGTATGATTGTGATTGTATGATTGTGATTGTATGATTCTACTCGGGTGATTGTGGTTGTATGATTGTGAATATGTAATTGTATTTGCGTGATTGTTATTGCCGGATTGCTATTGTATAATGCTGATTGTATGATAGTGATTGTGTGATTGTGATTGTACGATTGTGGTTCTATGATTGCGATTGTATGTTGGTGATTGTATGATTGTGATTGTATGATTGTGGTTCTATGATTGTGATTGTATGATTGTGATTGTATGATTGTGGTTGTATGACTGTGATTGTACGATTGTTATTGTACGATTGTGATTGTACGATTGTGATTTTATGATTGTGACTATATGATTGTAACTGTATGATAGAGATTGTGTAAATATGATTGTGATTGCATGATCGTAATTGTATGATTGTGAATGTATGATTATGATTGTATGATTGTGATTGTATGATTGTGATTGTATGATTGTGATTGTATGATTGTGATTGTATGATTGTGATTGTATAATTGTGATTGTATGATTGTGATTGTTTGAATGTGATTGTATGATTGTGATTGTATGATTGTGATTGTATGATTGTGCTTGTATGATTGTGATTCTATGATTGTGATTGTAGGTTTATGATTGTATGATTGCTATTGTCTGATTGCGATTGTGTGATTGCGAATGTATGATTGCGATTGTATGGTTGCGATTGTATGATTGCGATTGTATGATTATGATTGTATGATTGTGATTGTATGATTGTGATTGTATGACTGTGATTGTATCTTTGTGATTGTATTGTTGTGATTGTACGATTGTTATTGTACGATTGTGATTGTACGATTGCGATTGTACGATTGTGATTTTATGATTGTGACTATATGATTTTAACTGTATGATAGAGATTGTGTAAATATGATTGTGATTGCATGATCGCAATTGTATGATTGTGAATGTATGATTATGATTCCCTGATTGCAATTGTCTGATTGCGATTGTGTGATTGTGAATGTATGATTCTGACTCTATGATTGTGATTCTATGATTGTGATGGTATGATTGTAATTGTATGAATGTGATTGTACGATTGTGATTGTTTGATTGTTGTTGCGTGATTGCGTTTGTATGATTCTAATTGTATGCATGTGAATGTATAATTCTGATTGTATGTTTGAGATAATATGATTGCGATTGTATGATTGAGATTGTATGATTGTGATTGTGTGATTGTGATTGTATGATTGTGATTGTATGATTGTGATTGTATGACAGTTATTATATGATTGTAATTGTATGATTGCGATTGTAGGATTGTGATTGTATGATTGTGATTGTATGATTGTGAATATATAATTGTATTTGCGTGATTGTTATTGCCGGATTGCTATTGTATAATGCTGATTGTATGATAGTGATTGTGTGATTGTGATTGTACGATTGTGGTTCCATGATTGCGATTGTATGTCGGTGATTCTATGATTGTGATTGTATGATTGTGATTGTATGATCGTGATTGTACGATTGTGATTGTATGGTTGTGATTGCATGATTGTGATTCTATGATTGTCATTGTATGATTGTGGTTTTATGATTGTGATTGTATGATTGTGATTGTTTGATTGTGATTGTATGATTGTGATTGTAGGATTGTGATTGTATGATTGTAATTGTATGATTGTGAATGTATGATTGTGATTGTATGATTGTGGTTCTATGATTGTGATTGTATGATTGTGATTGTATGATTCTACTCGGGTGATTGTGGTTGTATGATTGTGAATATATAATTGTATTTGCGTGATTGTTATTGCCGGATTGCTATTGTATAATGCTGATTGTATGATAGTGATTGTGTGATTGTGATTGTACGATTGTGGTTCCATGATTGCGATTGTATGTCGGTGATTCTATGATTGTGATTGTATGATTGTGATTGTATGATTGTGGTTCTATGATTGTGGTTCTATGATTGTGATTGTATGATTGTGATTGTATGATTGTGGTTGTATGACTGTGATTGTACGATTGTTATTGTACGATTGTGATTTTATGATTGTGACTATATGATTGTAACTGTATGATAGAGATTGTGTAAATATGATTGTGATTGCATGATCGTAATTGTATGATTGTGAATGTATGATTATGATCGTATGATTGTGATTGTATGATTGTGATTATATGATTGTGATTGTATTATAGTGATTGTATGATTGGGATTTTAGGATTGTGATTGTATGATTGTCATTGTATGATTGTGATTGTATGATTGTGATTGTATGATTGTGATTGTATGATTGTGATTGTATGATTGTGATTGTATGATTGTGATTGTATGATTGTGACTGTATGATTGTGATTGTATGATTGTGATTGTATGATTGTGATTGTATGATTGTGATTGTATGATTGTGATTGTATGATTGTGATTGTATGATTGTGATTGTATGATTGTGATTGTATGATTGTGATTGTATGATTGTGATTGTATGATTGTGATTGTATGATTGTGATTGTATGATTGTGATTGTATGATTGTGATTGTATGATTGTGATTGTATGATTGTGATTGTATGATTGTGATTGTACGATTGTGATTGTACGATTGTGATTGTACGATTGTGATTGTACGATTGTGATTGTATGATTGTGATTGTTTGAATGTGATTGTATGATTGTGATTGTATGATTGTGATTGTATGATTGTGCTTGTATGATTGTGATTCTATGATTGTGATTGTAGGATTATGATTGTATGATTGCTATTGTCTGATTGCGATTGTGTGATTGCGAATGTATGATTGCGATTGTATGGTTGCGATTGTATGATTGCGATTGTATGATTATGATTGTATGATTGTGATTGTATGATTGTGATTGTATGACTGTGATTGTATCTTTGTGATTGTATGATTGTGATTGTACGATTGTTATTGTACGATTGTGATTGTACGATTGCGATTGTACGATTGTGATTTTATGATTGTGACTATATGATTTTAACTGTATGATAGAGATTGTGTAAATATGATTGTGATTGCATGATCGCAATTGTATGATTGTGAATGTATGCTTATGATTCCCTGATTGCTATTGTCTGATTGCGATTGTGTGATTGTGAATGTATGATTCTGACTCTATGATTGTGATTCTATGATTGTGATTGTATGATTGTAATTGTATGAATGTGATTGTACGATTGTGATTGTTTGATTGTTATTGCGTGATTGCGTTTGTATGATTCTAATTGTATGCATGTGAATGTATAATTCTGATTGTAAGTTTGAGATAATATGATTGCGATTGTATGATTGAGATTGTATGATTGTGATTGTGTGATTGTGATTGTATGATTGCGATTGTATGATTGTGATTGTATGACAGTTATTATATGATTGTAATTGTATGATTGCGATTGTAGGATTGTGATTGTATGATTGTGATTGTATGATTGTGATTGTATGATTCTACTCGGGTGATTGTGGTTGTATGATTGTGAATATGTAATTGTATTTGCGTGATTGTTATTGCCGGATTGCTATTGTATAATGATGATTGTATGATAGTGATTGTGTGATTGTGATTGTACGATTGTGGTTCTATGATTGCGATTGTATGTTGGTGGTTGTATGATTGTGATTGTATGATTGAGGTTCTATGATTGTGATTGTATGATTATGATTGTATGATTGTGATTGTATGATTGTGATTGTATGATTGTGATTGTATTATTGTGATTGTATGATTGTGATTGTATGATTGTGATTGTATGACTGTGATTGTGTGATAGTGATTGCATGATTGCGATTCTATGATTGTGATTGAATGACTGTAAATGTACGATTGTGGTTGTATGATTCTACTTGCGTGATTGTGATTGTATGATTGTGATTGTATGACTGTTATTATATGATTGTAATTGTATGATTGCGATTGTATGATTCTACTCGGGTGATTGTGGTTGTATGATTGTGAATATGTAATTGTATTTGCGTGATTGTTATTGCCGGATTGCTATTGTATAATGCTGATTGTATGATAGTGATTGTGTGATTGTGACTGTACGATTGTGGTTCTATGATTGCGATTGTATGTTGGTGATTGTATGATTGTGATTGTATGATTGAGGTTCTATGATTGTGATTGTATGATTATGATTGTATGATTGTGATTGTATGATTGTGATTGTATTATTGTGATTGTATGATTGTGATTGTATGATTGTGATTGTATGATTGTGATTGTATGATTGTGATTGTATGATTGTGATTGTATGATTGTGATTGTATGATTGTGATTGTATGATTGTGATTGTATGATTGTGATTGTATGATTCTGATTGTATGTTTGTGATAATATGATTGCGATTGTATGATTGAGATTGTATGATTGCGATTGTATGATTGAGATTGTATGATTGTGATTGTGTGATTGTGATTGTATGATTGTGATTGTATGATTGTGATTGTATAATTGTGATTGTATGATTGTGATTGTATGATTGTGATTGTATGATTGTGATTGTAGGATTGTTATTAAATTATTGTGATCGTATGACTGTGATTGTGTGATTGTGATTGCATGATTGTGATTCTATGATTGTGATTGAATGATTGTAAATGTACGATTGTGGTTGTATGATTCTACTTGCGTGATTGTGATTGTATGATTGTGATTGTATGACTGTTATTATATGATTGTAATTGTATGATTGCGATTGTATGATTGCGATTGTAGGGTTGTGATTGTGAGATTGTGATTGTATGATTGTAATAGTATGATTGTGAATGCATGATTGTGATTGTATGATAGTGATTGTACGATTGTGATTGTGTGATTGTGGTTGTCTGATTGTGATTGTATGATTGCGAATGCAGGATTGTGATTGTGATTGTATGATTTTGATTGTGTGATTGTGTTCCTATGATTCTCATTGTATAACTGTGATTGTATGATAGTGATTGTGTGATTGTGGTTGTCTGATTCTGATTGTATGATTGCGAATGCAGGATTGTGATTGTGATTGTATGATGGCGATTGTATGATTGTGATTGTATGATTGTGATTGTAAGATTGTGATTGTATGATCGTGATTGTTTGATCGTGATTGTATGATCGTGATTATATGATTGTGATTGTATGATTGTGATTGTATGATTGTGATTGTATGATTCTACTTGGGTGATTGTGGTTGTATGATTGTGAATATATAATTGTATTTGCGTGATTGTTATTGCCGGATTGCTATTGTATAATGCTGATTGTATGATAGTGATTGTGTGATTGTGATTGTACGATTGTGGTTCCATGATTGCGATTTTATGTCGGTGATTGTATGATTGTGATTGTATGATTGTGATTGTATGATAGTGATTGTACGATTGTGATTGTATGGTTGTGATTGCATGATTGTGATTCTATGATTGTCATTGTATGATTGTGGTTTTATGATTGTGATTGTATGATTGTGATTGTTTGATTGTGATTGTATGATTGTGATTGTAGGATTGTGATTGTATGATTGTAATTGTATGATTGTGAATGTATGATTGTGATTGTATGATTGTGATTGTATGATGGTGATTGTATGATTGTGATTGTATGATTGTGATTGTATGTTGGTGATTGTATGATTGTGATTGTATGATTGTGGTTCTATGATTGTGATTGTATGATTGTGATTGTATGATTCTACTCGGGTGATTGTGGTTGTATGATTGTGAATATATAATTGTATTTGCGTGATTGTTATTGCCGGATTGCTATTGTATAATGCTGATTGTATGATAGTGATTGTGTGATTGTGATTGTACGATTGTGGTTCTATGATTGCGATTGTATGTTGGTGATTGTATGATTGTGATTGTATGATTGTGGTTCTATGATTGTGATTGTATGATTGTGATTGTATGATTGTGATTGTATGATTGTGGTTGTATGACTGTGATTGTACGATTGTTATTGTACGATTGTGATTGTACGATTGTGATTTTATGATTGTGACTATATGATTGTAACTGTATGATAGAGATTGTGTAAATATGATTGTGATTGCATGATCGTAATTGTATGATTGTGAATGTATGTTTATGATTGTATGATTGTGATAGTATGATTGTGATTATATGATTGTGATTGTATGATTGGGATTTTAGGATTGTGATTGTATGATTGTCATTGTATGATTGTGATTGTATGATTGTGATTGTATGATTGTGATTGTATGATTGTGATTGTATGATTGCGATTGTATGATTGCGATTGTATGATTGCGATTGTATGATTGCGATTGTATGATTGCGATTGTATGATTGCGATTGTATGATTGCGATTGTATGATTGCGATTGTATGATTGCGATTGTATGATTGCGATTGTATGATTGCGATTGTATGATTGTGATTGTATGATTGTGATTGTATGATTGTGATTGTATGATTGTGATTGTATAATTGTGATTGTATGATTGTGATTGTTTGAATGTGATTGTATGATTGTGATTGTATGATTGTGATTGTATGATTGTGCTTGTATGATTGTGATTCTATGATTGTGATTGTAGGTTTATGATTGTATGATTGCTATTGTCTGATTGCGATTGTGTGATTGCGAATGTATGATTGCGATTGTATGGTTGCGATTGTATGATTGCGATTGTATGATTATGATTGTATGATTGTGATTGTATGATTGTGATTGTATGACTGTGATTGTATCTTTGTGATTGTATGATTGTGATTGTACGATTGTTATTGTACGATTGTGATTGTACGATTGCGATTGTACGATTGTGATTTTATGATTGTGACTATATGATTTTAACTGTATGATAGAGATTGTGTAAATATGATTGTGATTGCATGATCGCAATTGTATGATTGTGAATGTATGATTATGATTCCCTGATTGCAATTGTCTGATTGCGATTGTGTGATTGTGAATGTATGATTCTGACTCTATGATTGTGATTCTATGATTGTGATGGTATGATTGTAATTGTATGAATGTGATTGTACGATTGTGATTGTCTGATTCTACTCGGGTGATTGTGGTTGTATGATTGTGAATATGTAATTGTATTTGCGTGATTGTTATTGCCGGATTGCTATTGTATAATGATGATTGTATGATAGTGATTGTGTGATTGTGATTGTACGATTGTGGTTCTATGATTGCGATTGTATGTTGGTGATTGTATGATTGTGATTGTATGATTGTGATTGTATGATTGTGATTGTATGATTGTGATTGTATGATTGTGATTGTATGATTGTGATTGTATGATTGTGATTGTATGATTGTGATTGTATGATTGTGATTGTATGATTGCGATTGTATGGTTGCGATTGTATGATTGCGATTGTATGATTATGATTGTATGATTGTAATTGTATGATTGCGATTGTAGGATTGTGATTGTATGATTGTGATTGTATGATTGTGATTGTATGATTCTACTTGGGTGATTGTGGTTGTATGATTGTGAATATATAATTGTATTTGCGTGATTGTTATTGCCGGATTGCTATTGTATAATGCTGATTGTATGATAGTGATTGTGTGATTGTGATTGTACGATTGTGGTTCCATGATTGCGATTGTATGTCGGTGATTCTATGATTGTGATTGTATGATTGTGATTGTATGATCGTGATTGTACGATTGTGATTGTATGGTTGTGATTGCATGATTGTGATTCTATGATTGTCATTGTATGATTGTGGTTTTATGATTGTGATTGTATGATTGTGATTGTTTGATTGTGATTGTATGATTGTGATTGTAGGATTGTGATTGTATGATTGTAATTGTATGATTGTGAATGTATGATTGTGATTGTATGATTGTGGTTCTATGATTGTGATTGTATGATTGTGATTGTATGATTCTACTCGGGTGATTGTGGTTGTATGATTGTGAATATATAATTGTATTTGCGTGATTGTTATTGCCGGATTGCTATTGTATAATGCTGATTGTATGATAGTGATTGTGTGATTGTGATTGTACGATTGTGGTTCCATGATTGCGATTGTATGTCGGTGATTCTATGATTGTGATTGTATGATTGTGATTGTATGATTGTGGTTCTATGATTGTGGTTCTATGATTGTGATTGTATGATTGTGATTGTATGATTGTGGTTGTATGACTGTGATTGTACGATTGTTATTGTACGATTGTGATTTTATGATTGTGACTATATGATTGTAACTGTATGATAGAGATTGTGTAAATATGATTGTGATTGCATGATCGTAATTGTATGATTGTGAATGTATGATTATGATCGTATGATTGTGATTATATGATTGTGATTGTATTATAGTGATTGTATGATTGGGATTTTAGGATTGTGATTGTATGATTGTCATTGTATGATTGTGATTGTGTGATTGCGAATGTATGATTGCGATTGTATGGTTGCGATTGTATGATTGCGATTGTATGATTATGATTGTATGATTGTGATTGTATGATTGTGATTGTATGACTGTGATTGTATCTTTGTGATTGTATGATTGTGATTGTACGATTGTTATTGTACGATTGTGATTGTACGATTGCGATTGTACGATTGTGATTTTATGATTGTGACTATATGATTTTAACTGTATGATAGAGATTGTGTAAATATGATTGTGATTGCATGATCGCAATTGTATGATTGTGAATGTATGCTTATGATTCCCTGATTGCTATTGTCTGATTGCGATTGTGTGATTGTGAATGTATGATTCTGACTCTATGATTGTGATTCTATGATTGTGATTGTATGATTGTAATTGTATGAATGTGATTGTACGATTGTGATTGTTTGATTGTTATTGCGTGATTGCGTTTGTATGATTCTAATTGTATGCATGTGAATGTATAATTCTGATTGTAAGTTTGAGATAATATGATTGCGATTGTATGATTGAGATTGTATGATTGTGATTGTGTGATTGTGATTGTATGATTGTGATTGTATGATTGTGATTGTATGACAGTTATTATATGATTGTAATTGTATGATTGCGATTGTAGGATTGTGATTGTATGATTGTGATTGTATGATTCTACTCGGGTGATTGTGGTTGTATGATTGTGAATATGTAATTGTATTTGCGTGATTGTTATTGCCGGATTGCTATTGTATAATGATGATTGTATGATAGTGATTGTGTGATTGTGATTGTACGATTGTGGTTCTATGATTGCGATTGTATGTTGGTGGTTGTATGATTGTGATTGTATGATTGAGGTTCTATGATTGTGATTGTATGATTATGATTGTATGATTGTGATTGTATGATTGTGATTGTATGATTGTGATTGTATTATTGTGATTGTATGATTGTGATTGTATGATTGTGATTGTATGACTGTGATTGTGTGATAGTGATTGCATGATTGCGATTCTATGATTGTGATTGAATGACTGTAAATGTACGATTGTGGTTGTATGATTCTACTTGCGTGATTGTGATTGTATGATTGTGATTGTATGACTGTTATTATATGATTGTAATTGTATGATTGCGATTGTATGATTCTACTCGGGTGATTGTGGTTGTATGATTGTGAATATGTAATTGTATTTGCGTGATTGTTATTGCCGGATTGCTATTGTATAATGCTGATTGTATGATAGTGATTGTGTGATTGTGACTGTACGATTGTGGTTCTATGATTGCGATTGTATGTTGGTGATTGTATGATTGTGATTGTATGATTGAGGTTCTATGATTGTGATTGTATGATTATGATTGTATGATTGTGATTGTATTATTGTGATTGTATGATTGTGATTGTATGATTGTGATTGTATGATTGTGATTGTATGATTGTGATTGTATGATTGTGATTGTATGATTGTGATTGTATGATTGTGATTGTATGATTGTGATTGTATGATTCTGATTGTATGTTTGTGATAATATGATTGCGATTGTATGATTGAGATTGTATGATTGCGATTGTATGATTGAGATTGTATGATTGTGATTGTGTGATTGTGATTGTATGATTGTGATTGTATGATTGTGATTGTATAATTGTGATTGTATGATTGTGATTGTATGATTGTGATTGTATGATTGTGATTGTAGGATTGTTATTAAATTATTGTGATCGTATGACTGTGATTGTGTGATTGTGATTGCATGATTGTGATTCTATGATTGTGATTGAATGATTGTAAATGTACGATTGTGGTTGTATGATTCTACTTGCGTGATTGTGATTGTATGATTGTGATTGTATGACTGTTATTATATGATTGTAATTGTATGATTGCGATTGTATGATTGCGATTGTAGGGTTGTGATTGTGAGATTGTGATTGTATGATTGTAATAGTATGATTGTGAATGCATGATTGTGATTGTATGATAGTGATTGTACGATTGTGATTGTGTGATTGTGGTTGTCTGATTGTGATTGTATGATTGCGAATGCAGGATTGTGATTGTGATTGTATGATTTTGATTGTGTGATTGTGTTCCTATGATTCTCATTGTATAACTGTGATTGTATGATAGTGATTGTGTGATTGTGGTTGTCTGATTCTGATTGTATGATTGCGAATGCAGGATTGTGATTGTGATTGTATGATGGCGATTGTATGATTGTGATTGTATGATTGTGATTGTAAGATTGTGATTGTATGATCGTGATTGTTTGATCGTGATTGTATGATCGTGATTATATGATTGTGATTGTATGATTGTGATTGTATGATTGTGATTGTATGATTCTACTTGGGTGATTGTGGTTGTATGATTGTGAATATATAATTGTATTTGCGTGATTGTTATTGCCGGATTGCTATTGTATAGTGCTGATTGTATGATAGTGATTGTGTGATTGTGATTGTACGATTGTGGTTCCATGATTGCGATTTTATGTCGGTGATTGTATGATTGTGATTGTATGATTGTGATTGTATGATAGTGATTGTACGATTGTGATTGTATGGTTGTGATTGCATGATTGTGATTCTATGATTGTCATTGTATGATTGTGGTTTTATGATTGTGATTGTATGATTGTGATTGTTTGATTGTGATTGTATGATTGTGACTGTAGGATTGTGATTGTATGATTGTAATTGTATGATTGTGTATGTATGATTGTGATTGTATGATTGTGATTGTATGATGGTGATTGTATGATTGTGATTGTATGATTGTGATTGTATGTTGGTGATTGTATGATTGTGATTGTATGATTGTGGTTCTATGATTGTGATTGTATGATTGTGATTGTATGATTCTACTCGGGTGATTGTGGTTGTATGATTGTGAATATATAATTGTATTTGCGTGATTGTTATTGCCGGATTGCTATTGTATAATGCTGATTGTATGATAGTGATTGTGTGATTGTGATTGTACGATTGTGGTTCTATGATTGCGATTGTATGTTGGTGATTGTATGATTGTGATTGTATGATTGTGGTTCTATGATTGTGATTGTATGATTGTGATTGTATGATTGTGGTTGTATGATTGTGATTGTATGATTGTGATTGTATGATTGCGATTGTATGATTGCGATTGTATGATTGCGATTGTATGATTGTGATTGTATGATTGTGATTGTATGATTGTGATTGTATGATTGTGATTGTATGATTGTGATTGTATGATTGTGATTGTATGATTGTGATTGTATGATTGTGATTGTTTGAATGTGATTGTATGATTGTGATTGTATGATTGTGATTGTATGATTGTGCTTGTATGATTGTGATTCTATGATTGTGATTGTAGGATTATGATTGTATGATTGCTATTGTCTGATTGCGATTGTGTGATTGCGAATGTATGATTGCGATTGAATGGTTGCGATTGTATGATTGCGATTGTATGATTATGATTGTATGATTGTGATTGTATGATTGTGATTGTATGACTGTGATTGTATCTTTGTGATTGTATGATTGTGATTGTACGATTGTTATTGTACGATTGTGATTGTACGATTGTGATTGTACGATTGTGATTTTATGATTGTGACTATATGATTTTAACTGTATGATAGAGATTGTGTAAATATGATTGTGATTGCATGATCGCAATTGTATGATTGTGAATGTATGATTATGATTCCCTGATTGCAATTGTCTGATTGCGATTGTGTGATTGTGAATGTATGATTCTGACTCTATGATTGTGATTCTATGATTGTGATTGTATGATTGTAATTGTATGAATGTGATTGTACGATTGTGATTGTTTGATTGTTATTGCGTGATTGCGTTTGTATGATTCTAATTGTATGCATGTGAATGTATAATTCTGATTGTATGTTTGAGATAATATGATTGCGATTGTATGATTGAGATTGTATGATTGTGATTGTGTGATTGTGATTGTATGATTGTGATTGTATGATTGTGATTGTATAATTGTGATTGTATGACAGTTATTATATGATTGTAATTGTATGATTGCGATTGTAGGATTGTGATTGTATGATTGTGATTGTATGATTGTGATTGTATGATTCTACTCGGGTGATTGTGGTTGTATGATTGTGAATATGTAATTGTATTTGCGTGATTGTTATTGCCGGATTGCTATTGTATAATGATGATTGTATGATAGTGATTGTGTGATTGTGATTGTACGATTGTGGTTCTATGATTGTGATTGTATGATTGTGATTGTATGATTGTGATTGTATGATTCTGATTGTATGTTTGTGATAATATGATTGCGGTTGTATGATTGAGATTGTATGATTGCGATTGTATGATTGAGATTGTATGATTGTGATTGTGTGATTGTGATAGTATGATTGTGATTGTATGATTGTGATTGTCTGATTGTGATTGTATGATTGTGATTGTATGATTGTGATTGTATGATTGTGATTGTAGGATTGTGACTAAATGATTGTGATTGTATGACTGTGATTGTGTGATTGTGATTGCATGATCGTGATTCTATGATTGTGATTGAATGATTGTAAATGTACGATTATGGTTGTATGATTCTACTTGCGTGATTGTGATTGTATGATTGTGATTGTATGACTGTTATTATATGATTGTAATTGTATGATTGCGATTGTATGATTGCGATTGTAGGGTTGTGATTGTGAGATTGTGATTGTATGATTGTGATTGTATGATTGTGATTGTATGATTGTGATTGTATGATTGTGATTGTATGATTGTGATTGTATGATTGTGATTGTATGATTGTGATTGTATGATTGTGATTGTATGATTGTGATTGTACGATTGTGATTGTATGATTGTGATTGTATGATTGTGATTCTATGATTGTCATTGTATGATTGTGATTGTATGATTGTGATTGTTTGAATGTGATTGTATGATTGTCATTGTATGATTGTGGTTTTATGATTGTGATTGTATGATTGTGATTGTAGGATTGTGATTGTATGATTGTAATTGTATGATTGTGATTGTATGATTCTACTCGGGTGATTGTGGTTGTATGATTGTGAATATGTAATTGTATTTGCGTGGTTGTTATTGCCGGATTGCTATTGTATAATGCTGATTGTATGATAGTGATTGTGTGATTGTGACTGTACGATTGTGGTTCTATGATTGCGATTGTATGTTAGTGATTGTATGATTGTGATTGTATGATTGAGGTTCTATGATTGTGATTGTATGATTATGATTGTATGATTGTGATTGTATGATTGTGATTGTATGATTGTGATTGTATGATTGTGATTGTATGATTGTGATTGTATGATTGTGATTGTATGATTGTGATTGTATGATTGTGATTGTATGATTGTGATTGTATGATTGTGATTGTATGATTGTGATTGTATGATTGTGATTGTATGATTGTGATTGTATGATTGTGATTGTATGATTGTGATTGTATGATTGTGATTGTATGATTGTGATTGTATGATTGTGATTGTATGATTGTGATTGTTTGAATGTGATTGTATGATTGTGATTGTATGATTGTGATTGTATGATTGTGTTTGTATGATTGTGATTCTATGATTGTGATTGTAGGATTATGATTGTATGATTGCTATTGTCTGATTGCGATTGTATGATTGCGAATGTATGATTGCGATTGAATGGTTGCGATTGTATGATTGCGATTGTATGATTATGATTGTATGATTGTGATTGTATGATTGTGATTGTATGATTGTGATTGTATCTTTGTGATTGTATGGTTGTGATTGTATGATTGTGATTGTACGATTGTGATTGTACGATTGTGATTGTACGATTGTGATTTTATAATTGTGACATTATCATTGTAACTATATGATATTGATTGTGTGAATGTGATTGTGATTGCATGATCGCAATTGTATGATTGTGAATGTATGATTATGATTCCCTGATTGCAATTGTCTGATTGCGATTGTGTGATTGTGAATGTATGATTCTGACTCTATGATTGTGATTCTATGATTGTGATTGTATGATTGTAATTGTATGAATGTGATTGTACGATTGTGATTGTTTGATTGTTATTGCGTGATTGCGTTTGTATGATTCTAATTCTATGCATGTGAATGTATAATTCTGATTGTGTGTTTGAGATAATATGATTGCGATTGTATGATTGAGATTGTATGATTGTGATTGTGTGATTGTGATTGTATGCTTGTGATTGTATGATTGTGATTGTATGACTGTTATTATATGATTGTAATTGTATGATTGCGATTGTATGATTGCGATTGTAGGGTTGTGATTGTGAGATTGTGATTGTATGATTGTATTTGTATGATTGTGAATGCATGATTGTGATTGTATGATAGTGATTGTACGATTGTGTTTGTTGTGATTGTGTTGCAATGTTTCTCTATGTATAACTGTGATTGTATGATAGTGATTGTGTGATTGTGATTGTATGATTGTGTTTTTATAATTGTGACTGTATGATTTTAATTGTATGATTGTGATTGTATGATTGTGATTGTATGATTGTGATTGTATGATTGTGATTGTATGATTGTGATTGTATGATTGTGATTGTATGATTGTGATTGTATGATTGTGATTGTATGATAGTGATTGTACGATTGTGATTGTATGATTGTGATTGTATGATTGTGATTCTATGATTGTCATTGTATGATTGTGATTGTATGATTGTGATTGTTTGAATGTGATTGTATGATTGTGATTGTATGATTGTGATTGTATGATTGTGCTTGTATGATTGTGATTCTATGATTGTGATTGTAGGATTATGATTGTATGATTGCTATTGTCTGATTGCGATTGTGTGATTGCGAATGTATGATTGCGATTGAATGGTTGCGATTGTATGATTGCGATTGTATGATTATGATTGTATGATTGTGATTGTATGATTGTGATTGTATGACTGTGATTGTATCTTTGTGATTGTATGATTGTGATTGTACGATTGTTATTGTACGATTGTGATTGTACGATTGTGATTGTACGATTGTGATTTTATGATTGTGACTATATGATTTTAACTGTATGATAGAGATTGTGTAAATATGATTGTGATTGCATGGTCGCAATTGTATGATTGTGAATGTATGATTATGATTCCCTGATTGCAATTGTCTGATTGCGATTGTGTGATTGTGAATGTATGATTCTGACTCTATGATTGTGATTCTATGATTGTGATTGTATGATTGTAATTGTATGAATGTGATTGTATGATTGTGATTGTATGATTGTGATTGTATGATTGTGATCGTATGACTGTGATTGTGTGATTGTGATTGCATGATTGTGATTCTATGATTGTGATTGAATGACTGTAAATGTACGATTGTGGTTGTATGATTCTACTTGCGTGATTGTGATTGTATGATTGTGATTGTATGACTGTTATTATATGATTGTAATTGTATGATTGCGATTGTATGATTCTACTCGGGTGATTGTGGTTGTATGATTGTGAATATGTAATTGTATTTGCGTGATTGTTATTGCCGGATTGCTATTGTATAATGCTGATTGTATGATAGTGATTGTGTGATTGTGACTGTACGATTGTGGTTCTATGATTGCGATTGTATGTTGGTGATTGTATGATTGTGATTGTATGATTGAGGTTCTATGATTGTGATTGTATGATTATGATTGTATGATTGTGATTGTATTATTGTGATTGTATGATTGTGATTGTATGATTGTGATTGTATGATTGTGATTGTATGATTGTGATTGTATGATTGTGATTGTATGATTGTGATTGTATGATTGTGATTGTATGATTGTGATTGTATGATTGTGATTGTATGATTCTGATTGTATGTTTGTGATAATATGATTGCGATTGTATGATTGAGATTGTATGATTGCGATTGTATGATTGAGATTGTATGATTGTGATTGTGTGATTGTGATTGTATGATTGTGATTGTATGATTGTGATTGTATAATTGTGATTGTATGATTGTGATTGTATGATTGTGATTGTATGATTGTGATTGTAGGATTGTTATTAAATTATTGTGATCGTATGACTGTGATTGTGTGATTGTGATTGCATGATTGTGATTCTATGATTGTGATTGAATGATTGTAAATGTACGATTGTGGTTGTATGATTCTACTTGCGTGATTGTGATTGTATGATTGTGATTGTATGACTGTTATTATATGATTGTAATTGTATGATTGCGATTGTATGATTGCGATTGTAGGGTTGTGATTGTGAGATTGTGATTGTATGATTGTAATAGTATGATTGTGAATGCATGATTGTGATTGTATGATAGTGATTGTACGATTGTGATTGTGTGATTGTGGTTGTCTGATTGTGATTGTATGATTGCGAATGCAGGATTGTGATTGTGATTGTATGATTTTGATTGTGTGATTGTGTTCCTATGATTCTCATTGTATAACTGTGATTGTATGATAGTGATTGTGTGATTGTGGTTGTCTGATTCTGATTGTATGATTGCGAATGCAGGATTGTGATTGTGATTGTATGATGGCGATTGTATGATTGTGATTGTATGATTGTGATTGTAAGATTGTGATTGTATGATCGTGATTGTTTGATCGTGATTGTATGATCGTGATTATATGATTGTGATTGTATGATTGTGATTGTATGATTGTGATTGTATGATTCTACTTGGGTGATTGTGGTTGTATGATTGTGAATATATAATTGTATTTGCGTGATTGTTATTGCCGGATTGCTATTGTATAATGCTGATTGTATGATAGTGATTGTGTGATTGTGATTGTACGATTGTGGTTCCATGATTGCGATTTTATGTCGGTGATTGTATGATTGTGATTGTATGATTGTGATTGTATGATAGTGATTGTACGATTGTGATTGTATGGTTGTGATTGCATGATTGTGATTCTATGATTGTCATTGTATGATTGTGGTTTTATGATTGTGATTGTATGATTGTGATTGTTTGATTGTGATTGTATGATTGTGATTGTAGGATTGTGATTGTATGATTGTAATTGTATGATTGTGAATGTATGATTGTGATTGTATGATTGTGATTGTATGATGGTGATTGTATGATTGTGATTGTATGATTGTGATTGTATGTTGGTGATTGTATGATTGTGATTGTATGATTGTGGTTCTATGATTGTGATTGTATGATTGTGATTGTATGATTCTACTCGGGTGATTGTGGTTGTATGATTGTGAATATATAATTGTATTTGCGTGATTGTTATTGCCGGATTGCTATTGTAGAATGCTGATTGTATGATAGTGATTGTGTGATTGTGATTGTACGATTGTGGTTCTATGATTGCGATTGTATGTTGGTGATTGTATGATTGTGATTGTATGATTGTGGTTCTATGATTGTGATTGTATGATTGTGATTGTATGATTGTGGTTGTATGACTGTGATTGTACGATTGTTATTGTACGATTGTGATTGTACGATTGTGATTTTATGATTGTGACTATATGATTGTAACTGTATGATAGAGATTGTGTAAATATGATTGTGATTGCATGATCGTAATTGTATGATTGTGAATGTATGTTTATGATTGTATGATTGTGATTGTATGATTGTGATTATATGATTGTGATTGTATGATTGGGATTTTAGGATTGTGATTGTATGATTGTCATTGTATGATTGTGATTGTATGATTGTGATTGTATGATTGTGATTGTATGATTGTGATTGTATGATTGCGATTGTATGATTGCGATTGTATGATTGCGATTGTATGATTGCGATTGTATGATTGCGATTGTATGATTGCGATTGTATGATTGCGATTGTATGATTGCGATTGTATGATTGTGATTGTATGATTGTGATTGTATGATTGTGATTGTATGATTGTGATTGTATGATTGTGATTGTATGATTGTGATTGTATGATTGTGATTGTATGATTGTGATTGTATGATTGTGATTGTTTGAATGTGATTGTATGATTGTGATTGTATGATTGTGATTGTATGATTGTGCTTGTATGATTGTGATTCTATGATTGTGATTGTAGGATTATGATTGTATGATTGCTATTGTCTGATTGCGATTGTGTGATTGCGAATGTATGATTGCGATTGAATGGTTGCGATTGTATGATTGCGATTGTATGATTATGATTGTATGATTGTGATTGTATGATTGTGATTGTATGACTGTGATTGTATCTTTGTGATTGTATGATTGTGATTGTACGATTGTTATTGTACGATTGTGATTGTACGATTGTGATTGTACGATTGTGATTTTATGATTGTGACTATATGATTTTAACTGTATGATAGAGATTGTGTAAATATGATTGTGATTGCATGATCGCAATTGTATGATTGTGAATGTATGATTATGATTCCCTGATTGCAATTGTCTGATTGCGATTGTGTGATGGTGAATGTATGATTCTGACTCTATGATTGTGATTCTATGATTGTGATTGTATGATTGTAATTGTATGAATGTGATTGTACGATTGTGATTGTTTGATTGTTATTGCGTGATTGCGTTTGTATGATTCTAATTGTATGCATGTGAATGTATAATTCTGATTGTATGTTTGAGATAATATGATTGCGATTGTATGATTGAGATTGTATGATTGTGATTGTGTGATTGTGATTGTATGATTGTGATTGTATGATTGTGATTGTATAATTGTGATTGTATGACAGTTATTATATGATTGTAATTGTATGATTGCGATTGTAGGATTGTGATTGTATGATTGTGATTGTATGATTGTGATTGTATGATTCTACTCGGGTGATTGTGGTTGTATGATTGTGAATATGTAATTGTATTTGCGTGATTGTTATTGCCGGATTGCTATTGTATAATGATGATTGTATGATAGTGATTGTGTGATTGTGATTGTACGATTGTGGTTCTATGATTGTGATTGTATGATTGTGATTGTATGATTGTGATTGTATGATTCTGATTGTATGTTTGTGATAATATGATTGCGGTTGTATGATTGAGATTGTATGATTGCGATTGTATGATTGAGATTGTATGATTGTGATTGTGTGATTGTGATAGTATGATTGTGATTGTATGATTGTGATTGTCTGATTGTGATTGTATGATTGTGATTGTATGATTGTGATTGTATGATTGTGATTGTAGGATTGTGACTAAATGATTGTGATTGTATGACTGTGATTGTGTGATTGTGATTGCATGATCGTGATTCTATGATTGTGATTGAATGATTGTAAATGTACGATTATGGTTGTATGATTCTACTTGCGTGATTGTGATTGTATGATTGTGATTGTATGACTGTTATTATATGATTGTAATTGTATGATTGCGATTGTATGATTGCGATTGTATGATTGCGATTGTAGGGTTGTGATTGTGAGATTGTGATTGTATGATTGTGATTGTATGATTGTGATTGTATGATTGTGATTGTATGATTGTGATTGTATGATTGTGATTGTATGATTGTGATTGTATGATTGTGATTGTATGATTGTGATTGTATGATTGTGATTGTACGATTGTGATTGTATGATTGTGATTGTATGATTGTGATTCTATGATTGTCATTGTATGATTGTGATTGTATGATTGTGATTGTTTGAATGTGATTGTATGATTGTCATTGTATGATTGTGGTTTTATGATTGTGATTGTATGATTGTGATTGTAGGATTGTGATTGTATGATTGTAATTGTATGATTGTGATTGTATGATTCTACTCGGGTGATTGTGGTTGTATGATTGTGAATATGTAATTGTATTTGCGTGGTTGTTATTGCCGGATTGCTATTGTATAATGCTGATTGTATGATAGTGATTGTGTGATTGTGACTGTACGATTGTGGTTCTATGATTGCGATTGTATGTTGGTGATTGTATGATTGTGATTGTATGATTGAGGTTCTATGATTGTGATTGTATGATTATGATTGTATGATTGTGATTGTATGATTGTGATTGTATGATTGTGATTGTATGATTGTGATTGTATGATTGTGATTGTATGATTGTGATTGTATGATTGTGATTGTATGATTGTGATTGTATGATTGTGATTGTATGATTGTGATTGTATGATTGTGATTGTATGATTGTGATTGTATGATTGTGATTGTATGATTGTGATTGTATGATTGTGATTGTATGATTGTGATTGTATGATTGTGATTGTATGATTGTGATTGTTTGAATGTGATTGTATGATTGTGATTGTATGATTGTGATTGTATGATTGTGTTTGTATGATTGTGATTCTATGATTGTGATTGTAGGATTATGATTGTATGATTGCTATTGTCTGATTGCGATTGTATGATTGCGAATGTATGATTGCGATTGAATGGTTGCGATTGTATGATTGCGATTGTATGATTATGATTGTATGATTGTGATTGTATGATTGTGATTGTATGATTGTGGTTGTATCTTTGTGATTGTATGGTTGTGATTGTATGATTGTGATTGTACGATTGTGATTGTACGATTGTGATTGTACGATTGTGATTTTATAATTGTGACATTATCATTGTAACTATATGATATTGATTGTGTGAATGTGATTGTGATTGCATGATCGCAATTGTATGATTGTGAATGTATGATTATGATTCCCTGATTGCAATTGTCTGATTGCGATTGTGTGATTGTGAATGTATGATTCTGACTCTATGATTGTGATTCTATGATTGTGATTGTATGATTGTAATTGTATGAATGTGATTGTACGATTGTGATTGTTTGATTGTTATTGCGTGATTGCGTTTGTATGATTCTAATTATATGCATGTGAATGTATAATTCTGATTGTGTGTTTGAGATAATATGATTGCGATTGTATGATTGAGATTGTATGATTGTGATTGTGTGATTGTGATTGTATGCTTGTGATTGTATGATTGTGATTGTATGACTGTTATTATATGATTGTAATTGTATGATTGCGATTGTATGATTGCGATTGTAGGGTTGTGATTGTGAGATTGTGATTGTATGATTGTATTTGTATGATTGTGAATGCATGATTGTGATTGTATGATAGTGATTGTACGATTGTGTTTGTTGTGATTGTGTTGCAATGTTTCTCTATGTATAACTGTGATTGTATGATAGTGATTGTGTGATTGTGATTGTATGATTGTGTTTTTATAATTGTGACATTATCATTGTAACTATATGATATTGATTGTGTGAATGTGATTGTGATTGCATGATCGCAATTGTATGATTGTGAATGTATGATTATGATTCCCTGATTGCAATTGTCTGATTGCGATTGTGTGATTGTGAATGTATGATTCTGACTCTATGATTGTGATTCTATGATTGTGATTGTATGATTGTAATTGTATGAATGTGATTGTACGATTGTGATTGTTTGATTGTTATTGCGTGATTGCGTTTGTATGATTCTAATTCTATGCATGTGAATGTATAATTCTGATTGTGTGTTTGAGATAATATGATTGCGATTGTATGATTGAGATTGTATGATTGTGATTGTGTGATTGTGATTGTATGCTTGTGATTGTATGATTGTGATTGTATGACTGTTATTATATGATTGTAATTGTATGATTGCGATTGTATGATTGCGATTGTAGGGTTGTGATTGTGAGATTGTGATTGTATGATTGTATTTGTATGATTGTGAATGCATGATTGTGATTGTATGATAGTGATTGTACGATTGTGTTTGTTGTGATTGTGTTGCAATGTTTCTCTATGTATAACTGTGATTGTATGATAGTGATTGTGTGATTGTGATTGTATGATTGTGTTTTTATAATTGTGACTGTATGATTTTAATTGTATGATTGTGATTGTATGATTGTGATTGTATGATTGTGATTGTATGATTGTGATTGTATGATTGTGATTGTATGATTGTGATTGTATGATTGTGATTGTATGATTGTGATTGTATGATAGTGATTGTACGATTGTGATTGTATGATTGTGATTGTATGATTGTGATTCTATGATTGTCATTGTATGATTGTGATTGTATGATTGTGATTGTTTGAATGTGATTGTATGATTGTGATTGTATGATTGTGATTGTATGATTGTGCTTGTATGATTGTGATTCTATGATTGTGATTGTAGGATTATGATTGTATGATTGCTATTGTCTGATTGCGATTGTGTGATTGCGAATGTATGATTGCGATTGAATGGTTGCGATTGTATGATTGCGATTGTATGATTATGATTGTATGATTGTGATTGTATGATTGTGATTGTATGACTGTGATTGTATCTTTGTGATTGTATGATTGTGATTGTACGATTGTTATTGTACGATTGTGATTGTACGATTGTGATTGTACGATTGTGATTTTATGATTGTGACTATATGATTTTAACTGTATGATAGAGATTGTGTAAATATGATTGTGATTGCATGGTCGCAATTGTATGATTGTGAATGTATGATTATGATTCCCTGATTGCAATTGTCTGATTGCGATTGTGTGATTGTGAATGTATGATTCTGACTCTATGATTGTGATTCTATGATTGTGATTGTATGATTGTAATTGTATGAATGTGATTGTATGATTGTGATTGTATGATTGTGATTGTATGATTGTGATTGTATGATTGTGATTGTATGATTGTGATTGTATGATTGTGATTGTATGATTCTACTCGGGTGATTGTGGTTGTATGATTGTGAATATGTAATTGTATTTGCGTGATTGTTATTGCCGGATTGCTATTGTATAATGATGATTGTATGATAGTGATTGTGTGATTGTGATTGTACGATTGTGGTTCTATGATTGTGATTGTATGATTGTGATTGTATGATTGTGATTGTATGATTCTGATTGTATGTTTGTGATAATATGATTGCGATTGTATGATTGAGATTGTATGATTGCGATTGTATGATTGAGATTGTATGATTGTGATTGTGTGATTGTGATAGTATGATTGTGATTGTATGATTGTGATTGTATGATTGTGATTGTATGATTGTGATTGTATGATTGTGACTGTATGATTGTGATTGTAGGATTGTGACTAAATGATTGTGATTGTATGACTGTGATTGTGTGATTGTGATTGCATGATCGTGATTCTATGATTGTGATTGAATGATTGTAAATGTACGATTGTGGTTGTATGATTCTACTTGCGTGATTGTGATTGTATGATTGTGATTGTATGACTGTTATTATATGATTGTAATTGTATGATTGCGATTGTATGATTGCGATTGTAGGGTTGTGATTGTGAGATTGTGATTGTATGATTGTGATTGTATGATTGTGATTGTATGATTGTGATTGTATGATTGTGATTGCATGATTGTGATTGTATGATTGTGATTGTATGATTGTGATTGTATGACTGTTATTATATGATTGTAATTGTATGATTGCGATTGTATGATTGCGATTGTAGGGTTGTGATTGTGAGATTGTGATTGTATGATTGTGATTGTATGATTGTGATTGTATGATTGTGATTGTATGATTGTGATTGTATGATTGTGATTGTACGATTGTGATTGTATGATTGTGATTGTATGATTGTGATCGTATGACTGTGATTGTGTGATTGTGATTGCATGATTGTGATTCTATGATTGTGATTGAATGATTGTAAATGTACGATTGTAGTTGTATGATTCTACTTGCGTGATTGTGATTGTATGATTGTGATTGTATGACTGTTATTATATGATTGTAATTGTATGATTGCGATTGTATGATTGCGATTGTAGGGTTGTGATTGTGAGATTGTGATTGTATGATTGTAATAGTATGATTGTGGATGCATGATTGTGATTGTATGATAGTGATTGTACGATTGTGATTGTGTGATTGTGGTTGTCTGATTGTGATTGTATGATTGCGAATGCAGGATTGTGATTGTGATTGTATGATTTTGATTGTGTGATTGTGTTCCTATGATTCTCATTGTATAACTGTGATTGTATGATAGTGATTGTGTGATTGTGGTTGTCTGATTCTGATTGTATGATTGCGAATGCAGGATTGTGATTGTGATTGTATGATGGCGATTGTATGATTGTGATTGTATGATTGTGATTGTAAGATTGTGATTGTATGATCGTGATTGTTTGATCGTGATTGTATGATCGTGATTATATGATTGTGATTGTATGATTGTGATTGTATGATTGTGAATGTATGATTGTGATTGTATGATTGTGATTGTACGATTGTGATTGTATGATTGTGATTGTATGATTGTGCTTGTATGATTGTGATTCTATGATTGTGATTGTAGGATTATGATTGTATGATTGCGATTGTCTGATTGTGATTGTATGATTGTGATTGTATGATTGTGATTGTATGATTGTGATTGTATCTTTGTGATTGTATGGTTGTGATTGTATGATTGTGATTGTACGATTGTGATTGTACGATTGTGATTGTACGATTGTGATTTTATAATTGTGACATTATCATTGTAACTATATGATATTGATTGTGTGAATGTGATTGTGATTGCATGATCGCAATTGTATGATTGTGAATGTATGATTATGATTCCCTGATTGCAATTGTCTGATTGCGATTGTGTGATTGTGAATGTATGATTCTGACTCTATGATTGTGATTCTATGATTGTGATTGTATGATTGTAATTGTATGAATGTGATTGTACGATTGTGATTGTTTGATTGTTATTGCGTGATTGCGTTTGTATGATTCTAATTCTATGCATGTGAATGTATAATTCTGATTGTGTGTTTGAGATAATATGATTGCGATTGTATGATTGAGATTGTATGATTGTGATTGTGTGATTGTGATTGTATGCTTGTGATTGTATGATTGTGATTGTATGACTGTTATTATATGATTGTAATTGTATGATTGCGATTGTATGATTGCGATTGTAGGGTTGTGATTGTGAGATTGTGATTGTATGATTGTATTTGTATGATTGTGAATGCATGATTGTGATTGTATGATAGTGATTGTACGATTGTGTTTGTTGTGATTGTGTTGCAATGTTTCTCTATGTATAACTGTGATTGTATGATAGTGATTGTGTGATTGTGATTGTATGATTGTGTTTTTATAATTGTGACTGTATGATTTTAATTGTATGATTGTGATTGTATGATTGTGATTGTATGATTGTGATTGTATGATTGTGATTGTATGATAGTGATTGTACGATTGTGATTGTACGGTTGTGATTGCATGATTGTGATTCTATGATTGTCATTGTATGATTGTGGTTTTATGATTGTGATTGTATGATTGTGATTGTTTGACTGTGATTGTATGACTGTGATTGTATGATTGTGATTGTATGATTGTAATTGTATGATTGTGAATGTATGATTGTGATTGTATGATTGTGATTGTATGATTGTGATTGTATGATTGTGATTGTATGATTGTGATTGTATGATTGTGATTGTATGTTGGTGATTGTATGATTGTGATTGTATGATTGTGGTTCTATGATTGTGATTGTATGATTGTCATTGTATGATTGTGATTGTATGATTGTGATTGTATGATTGTGATTGTATGATTGTGATTGTATGATTGTGATTGTATGATTGTGATTGTATGATTGTGATTGTATGATTGTGATTGTATGATTGTGATTGTATGATTGTGATTGTATGATTGTGATTGTATGATTGTGATTGTATGATTGTGATTGTATGATTGTGATTGTATGATTGTGATTGTATGATTGTGATTGTTTGAATGTGATTGTATGATTGTGATTGTATGATTGTGATTGTATGATTGTGCTTGTATGATTGTGATTCTATGATTGTGATTGTAGGATTATGATTGTATGATTGCTATTGTCTGATTGCGATTGTGTGATTGCGAATGTATGATTGCGATTGTATGGTTGCGATTGTATGATTGCGATTGTATGATTATGATTGTATGATTGTGATTGTATGACTGTGATTGTATCTTTGTGATTGTATGATTGTGATAGTACGATTGTTATTGTACGATTGTGATTGTATGATTGTGATTGTTTGATTGTGATTGTGTGATTACGTTTGTATGATTCTAACTGTATGCATGTGAATGTATAATTCTGATTGTATGTTTGTGATAATATGATTGCGATTGTATGATTGAGATTGTATGATTGTGATTGTGTGATTGTGATTGTATGATTGTGATTGTATGATTGTGATTTTATGATTGTGATTGTATGATTGTGATTGTATGATTGTGATTGTATGATTGTGAATGTATGATTGTGATTGTACGATTGTGATTGTATAATTGTGATTGTGTGGCTGTTATTGTTTGATTGTGATTCCTTGATTGTAACTGTATGAATCTGATTGTATGATTGTGATTGTATGATTGTGATTGTATGATTGTGATTGTATGATTGTGATTGTATGATTGTGATTGTATAATTGTGATTGTGTGGCTGTTATTGTTTGATTGTGATTCCTTGATTGTAACTGTATGAATCTGATTGTATGATTGTGATTGTATGATAGTGATTGTGTGATTGCGTTGGTATGATTCTAATTGTATGCATGTGAATGTACATTTGGGATTGTATGATTGTGATTGTATGATTGTGATTGTATGATTGTGATTGTATGATTCTACTCGGGTGATTGTGGTTGTATGATTGTGAATATATAATTGTATTTGCGTGATTGTTATTGCCGGATTGCTATTGTATAATGCTGATTGTATGATAGTGATTGTGTGATTGTGATTGTACGATTGTGGTTCTATGATTGCGATTGTATGTTGGTGATTGTATGATTGTGATTGTATGATTGTGGTTCTGTGATTGTGATTGTATGATTGTGATTGTATGATTGTGGTTGTATGACTGTGATTGTACGATTGTTATTGTACGATTGTGATTGTACGATTGTGATTTTATGATTGTGACTATATGATTGTAACTGTATGATAGAGATTGTGTAAATATGATTGTGATTGCATGATCGTAATTGTATGATTGTGAATGTATGATTATGATTGTATGATTGTGATTGTATGATTGTGATTGTATTATAGTGATTGTATGATTGGGATTTTAGGATTGTGATTGTATGATTGTCATTGTATGATTGTGATTGTATGATTGTGATTGTATGATTGTGATTGTATGATTGTGATTGTATGATTGTGATTGTATGATTGTGATTGTATGATTGTGATTGTATGATTGTGATTGTATGATTGTGATTGTATGATTGTGATTGTATGATTGTGATTGTATGATTGTGATTGTATGATTGTGATTGTATGATTGTGATTGTATGATTGTGATTGTATGATTGTGATTGTATGATTGTGATTGTATGATTGTGATTGTATGATTGTGATTGTATGATTGTGATTGTATGATTGTGATTGTATGATTGTGATTGTATGATTGTGATTGTATGATTGTGATTGTATGATTGTGATTGTATGTTTGTGATAATATGATTGCGATTGTATGATTGAGATTGTATGATTGTGATTGTGTGATTGTGATTGTATGATTGTGATTGTATGATTGTGATTGTATGATTGTGATTGTATGATTGTGATTGTATGATTGTGATAGTATGATTGTGATAGTATGATTGTGACTTTATAATTGTGATTATTAGTTTGTGATTGAATGATCGTGATTGTCTGATTGTGAATGTAAAATTGTGATTGTATGATTGTGTTCGTATGATTCGAATTGTATGACGGTGACAGTGTGATCGTGATTATCTGATTCTGATTGTATGATTTTGATAGTGTGATTGTGATTGTGATTGTGATTATTTGATAGTGATAGTGATTCTGATTCTATGATTGTATTTTATGATTCTGATTGTATGATTCTGATTATGTGATTGTGTTTGTATGATTCTAATTGTAAGTATATATATGTATAATTGTGATTGCGTGATTGTGATTGTATGATTGTGAATGTATGACTGTTGTTATATGATTGTAATTGTATGATTGTGATTGTATGATTGTGATTGTATGATTTTGATTGTATAATTGTGATTGTATGATTGTGATTGTATGATTGTGATAGTAAGATTGTGATTGGACCATTGTGATTGTACGATTGTGATTGTACGATTGTGATTTTATGATTGTGACTGTATGATTGTAACTGTATGATAGTGATTGTGTGAATGTGATTGTAGGATTGTAATTGTATGATTATGCTTGTATGATTCTAATTGAATGATTATGATTGTATGATTGTGATTGTATGATTGTGATTGTATGATAGTGATTGCATGATTGTGATTGTATGATAGTGATTGTGTGATTGTGTTGGTATGATTCTAATTGTATGCATGTGAATGTATTATTCTGATTGCATGCTCGTGATTATATGATTGCGATTGAATGTTTGTGATTGTATGATTGTGATTGTATGATTGTGATTGTATGATTGTGATTTTATGATTGTAATTGTATGATTGTGATTGTATGATTGTGATTGTATGATTGTGATTGTATGACTGTGATTGTATGATTGTGATAGTATGATTGTGATTGTGTGATTGTGTTTGTATGATTCTAATTGTATGCATGTGAATGTATAATTCTGATTGTATGTTCGTGATAATATGATTGCGATTGTATGTTTGTGATTGTATGATTGTGATTGCATGATTGTGATTGTATGATTTTGATTTTATGATTGTGATTGTATGATTGTGATTGTATGATTGTGATTGTATGACTGTGATTGTATGATTGTGATTGTATGATTGTGATTGTGTGATTGTGGATGTATGATTGCGATTGTATGTTTGTCATTGTACGATTATGACTGGACGATTGTGATTGTACGATTGTGATGTTATGATTGTGACATTATCATTGTAACTGTATGATAGTGATTGTGTGAATGTGATTGTGATTGCATGATCGTAATTGTATGATTGTGGATGTATGATGATGACTGTATGATTGCGATTGTCTGATTGCGATTGTGTGATTGTGATTGTATGATTGTGATTGTATGATTGTGATTGTATGATTGTGGTTGTATGATTGTGATTGTATGATTGTGATCGTATGATTGTGATTATATGATTGTGATTGTATGCCTGTGATTGTATGATTGTGATTGTACGATTATGATTGTACGATTGTGATTTTATGATTGTGACTGTATGATTGTAACTGTATGATAGTGATTGTGTGAATGTGATTGTAGGATTGTAATTGTATGATTATGCTTGTATGATTCTAATTGAATGATTATGATTGTATGATTGTGATTGTATGATTGTGATTGTATGATTGTGATTGTATGATAGTGATTGCATGATTGTGATTGTATGATAGTGATTGTGTGATTGTGTTGGTATGATTCTAATTGTATGCATGTGAATGTATTATTCTGATTGCATGCTCGTGATTATATGATTGCGATTGAATGTTTGTGATTGTATGATTGTGATTGTATGATTGTGATTGTATGATTGTGATTTTATGATTGTAATTGTATGATTGTGATTGTATGATTGTGATTGTATGATTGTGATTGTATGACTGTGATTGTATGATTGTGATTGTATGATTGTGATTGTGTGATTGTGTTTGTATGATTCTAATTGTATGCATGTGAATGTATAATTCTGATTGTATGTTCGTGATAATATGATTGCGATTGTATGTTTGTGATTGTATGATTGTGATTGCATGATTGTGATTGCATGATTGTGATTGTATGATTTTGATTTTATGATTGTGATTGTATGATTGTGATTGTATGATTGTGATTGTATGACTGTGATTGTATGATTGTGATTGTATGATTGTGATTGTGTGATTGTGGATGTATGATTGCGATTGTATGTTTGTCATTGTACGATTATGACTGTACGATTGTGATTGTACGATTGTGATTTTATGATTGTGACATTATCATTGTAACTGTATGATAGTGATTGTGTCAATGTGATTGTGATTGCATGATCGTAATTGTATGATTGTGGATGTATGATTATGACTGTATGATTGCGACTGTCTGATTGCGATTGTGTGATTGTGGTTGTATGATTGTGATTGTATGGTCGTGATTGTATGATTGTGATTGTATGGTTGTGATTGTATGATTGTCATTGTATGATTGTGATTGTATGACGGTGATTGTATAATTTTCATTGTATGATTGAGATTGTACGATTGTGGTTGTGTGATTGTGTTGCTATGGTTCTCATTGTATAACTGTGATTGTATGATAGTGATTGTGTGATTGCGATTGTATGATTCTAATTGTATGCATGTGAATGTATGATTCTGATTGTATGTTTGAGATAATATGATTGCGATTGTATGATTGTGATTGTATGATTGTGATTGTATGATTGTCACTGTATGATTGTGATTGTATGATTGTGATTGTATGATTGTGATTGTATGATTGAGGTTCTATGATTGTGATTGTATGATTATGATTGTATGATTGTGATTGTATGATTGTGATTGTATTATTGTGATTGTATGATTGTGATTGTATGATTGTGATTGTATGATTGTGATTGTATGATTGTGATTGTATGATTGTGATTGTATGATTGTGATTGTATGATTGTGAATGTAAAATTGTGATTGTATGATTGTGATAGTATGATTGTGATAGTATGATTGTGACTTTATAATTGTGATTATTAGTTTGTGATTGTATGATCGTGATTGTATGATTGTGAATGTAAAATTGTGATTGTATGATTGTGTTCGTATGATTCGAATTGTATGACTGTGACAGTGTGATTGCGATTATCTGATTGTGATTGTATGATTTTGATAGTGTGATTGTGATTGTGATTGTGATTATATGATAGTGATAGTGATTCTGATTCTATGATTGTATTTTATGTTTCTGATTGTATGATTCTGATTATGTGATTGTGTTTGTATGATTCTAATTGTAAGTATATATATATGTATAATTGTGATTGCGTGATTGTGATTGTATGATTGTGAATGTATGACTGTTATTATATGATTGTAATTGTATGATTGCGATTGTAGGATTGTGATTGTATGATTGTGATTGTATGATTGTGATTGTATGATTCTACTCGGGTGATTGTGGTTGTATGATTGTGAATATGTAATTGTATTTGCGTGATTGTTATTGCCGGATTGCTATTGTATAATGATGATTGTATGATAGTGATTGTATGATTGTGATTGTATGATTGAGGTTCTATGATTGTGATTGTATGATTATGATTGTATGATTGTGATTGTATGATTGTAACTGTATTATTGTGATTGTATGATTGTGATTGTATGATTGTGATTGTATGATTGTGATTGTATGATTGTGATTGTATGATTGTGATTGTATGATTGTGATTGTATGATTGTGATTGTATGATTGTGATTGTATGATTGTGATTGTATGATTGTGATTGTATGATTGTGATTGTATGATTCTGATTGTATGTTTGTGATAATATGATTGCGATTGTATGATTGAGATTGTATGATCGTGATTGTGTGATTGTGATAGTATGATTGTGATTGTATGATTGTGATTGTATGATTGTGATTGTATGATTGTGATTGTATGATTGTGATTGTAGGATTGTGACTAAATGATTGTGATTGTATGACTGTGATTGTGTGATTGTGATTGCATGATTGTGATTCTATGATTGTGATTGAATGATTGTAAATGTGCGATTGTGGTTGTATGATTCTACTTGCGTGATTGTGATTGTATGATTGTGATTGTATGACTGTTATTATATGATTGTAATTGTATGATTGCGATTGTATGATTGCGATTGTAGGGTTGTGATTGTGAGATTGTGATTGCATGATTGTGATTGTATGATTGTGATTGTATGATTGTGATTGTATGATTGTGATTGTATGATTGTGATTGTATGATTGTGATTGTATGATTGTGATTGTATGATTGTGATTGTATGATTGTGATTGTATGATAGTGATTGTACGATTGTGATTGTATGATTGTGATTGCATGATTGTGATTCTATGATTGTCATTGTATGATTGTGGTTTTATGATTGTGATTGTATGATTGTGATTGTAGGATTGTGATTGTATGATTGTAATTGTATGATTGTGATTGTATGATTCTACTCGGGTGATTGTGGTTGTATGATTGTGAATATGTAATTGTATTTGCGTGATTGTTATTGCCGGATTGCTATTGTATAATGCTGATTGTATGATAGTGATTGTGTGATTGTGACTGTACGATTGTGGTTCTATGATTGCGATTGTATGTTGGTGATTGTATGATTGTGATTGTATGATTGAGGTTCTATGATTGTGATTGTATGATTATGATTGTATGATTGTGATTGTATGATTGTGATTGTATTATTGTGATTGTATGATTGTGATTGTATGATTGTGATTGTATGATTGTGATTGTATGATTGTGATTGTATGATTGTGATTGTATGACAGTTATTATATGATTGTAATTGTATGATTGCGATTGTAGGATTGTGATTGTATGATTTTGATTGTGTGATTGTGTTCCTATGATTCTCATTGAATAACTGTGATTGTATGATAGTGATTGTGTGATTGTGGTTGTCTGATTCTGAATGTATGATTGCGAATGCAGGATTGTGATTGTGATTGTATGATTGCGATTGTATGATTGTGATTGTATGATTGTGATTGTAAGATTGTGATTGTATGATTGTGATTGTATGATTGTGATTGTATGATTCTACTTGGGTGATTGTGGTTGTATGATTGTGAATATATAATTGTTTTTGCGTGATTATTGCCGGATTGCTATTGTATAATGCTGATTGTATGATAGTGATTGTGTGATTGTGATTGTACGATTGTGGTTCCATGATTGCGATTGTATGTCGGTGATTGTATGATTGTGATTGTATGATTGTGATTGTATGATCGTGATTGTATGATCGTGATTGTTTGATTGTGATTGTATGATTGTGATTGTATGATTGTGATTGTATGATTGTAATTGTATGATTGTGAATGTATGATTGTGATTGTATGATTGTGATTGTATGATTGTGATTGTATGATTGTGATTGTATGATTGTGATTGTATGATAGTGATTGTACGATTGTGATTGTATGGTTGTGATTGCATGATTGTGATTCTATGATTGTCATTGTATGATTGTGGTTTTATGATTGTGATTGTATGATTGTGATTGTTTGACTGTGATTGTATGATTGTGATTGTATGATTGTGATTGTATGATTGTAATTGTATGATTGTGAATGTATGATTGTGATTGTATGATTGTGATTGTATGATTGTGATTGTATGATTGTGATTGTATGATTGTGATTGTATGATTGTGATTGTATGTTGGTGATTGTATGATTGTGATTGTATGATTGTGGTTCTATGATTGTGATTGTATGATTGTCATTGTATGATTGTGATTGTATGATTGTGATTGTATGATTGTGATTGTGTGATTGTGGTTGTCTGATTCTGATTGTATGATTGCGAATGCAGGATTGTGATTGTGATTGTGTGATTTTGATTGTATGATTGTGATTGTATGATTGTGATTGTATGATTGTGATTGTAAGATTGTGATTGTATGATCGTGATTGTTTGATCGTGATTGTATGATCGTGATTATATGATTGTGATTGTATGATTGTGATTGTATGATTGTGAATGTATGATTGTGATTGTATGATTGTGATTGTATGATTGTGATTGTATGATTGTGATTGTATGATTGTGATTGTATGATTGTGATTGTATGATTGTGCTTGTATGATTGTGATTCTATGATTGTGATTGTAGGATTATGATTGTATGATTGCTATTGTCTGATTGCGATTGTGTGATTGCGAATGTATGATTGCGATTGTATGGTTGCGATTGTATGATTGCGATTGTATGATTATGATTGTATGATTGTGATTGTATGATTGTGATTGTATGACTGTGATTGTATCTTTGTGATTGCATGATTGTGATTATACGATTGTTATTGTACGATTGTGATTGTACGATTGTGATTGTACGATTGTGATTTTATGATTGTGACTATATGATTTTAACTGTATGATAGAGATTGTGTAAATATGATTGTGATTGCATGATCGCAATTGTATGATTCTGAATGTATGATTATGATTCCCTGATTGCAATTGTCTGATTGCGATTGTGTGATTGTGAATGTATGATTCTGACTCTATGATTGTGATTCTATGATTGTGATTGTATGATTGTAATTGTATGAATGTGATTGTACGATTGTGATTGTTTGATTGTTATTGCGTGATTGCGTTTGTATGATTCTAATTGTATGCATGTGAATGTATAATTCTGATTGTATGTTTGAGATAATATGATTGCGATTGTATGATTGAGATTGTATGATTGTGATTGTGTGATTGTGATTGTATGATTGTGATTGTATGATTGTGATTGTATGACAGTTATTATATGATTGTAATTGTATGATTGCGATTGTAGGATTGTGATTGTATGATTTTGATTGTGTGATTGTGTTCCTATGATTCTCATTGAATAACTGTGATTGTATGATAGTGATTGTGTGATTGTGGTTGTCTGATTCTGAATGTATGATTGCGAATGCAGGATTGTGATTGTGATTGTATGATTGCGATTGTATGATTGTGATTGTATGATTGTGATTGTAAGATTGTGATTGTATGATTGTGATTGTATGATTGTGATTGTATGATTCTACTTGGGTGATTGTGGTTGTATGATTGTGAATATATAATTGTTTTTGCGTGATTGTTATTGCCGGATTGCTATTGTATAATGCTGATTGTATGATAGTGATTGTGTGATTGTGATTGTACGATTGTGGTTCCATGATTGCGATTGTATGTCGGTGATTGTATGATTGTGATTGTATGATTGTGATTGTATGATCGTGATTGTATGATCGTGATTGTTTGATTGTGATTGTATGATTGTGATTGTATGATTGTGATTGTATGATTGTAATTGTATGATTGTGAATGTATGATTGTGATTGTATGATTGTGATTGTATGATTGTGATTGTATGATTGTGATTGTATGATAGTGATTGTACGATTGTGATTGTATGGTTGTGATTGCATGATTGTGATTCTATGATTGTCATTGTATGATTGTGGTTTTATGATTGTGATTGTATGATTGTGATTGTTTGACTGTGATTGTATGATTGTGATTGTATGATTGTGATTGTATGATTGTAATTGTATGATTGTGAATGTATGATTGTGATTGTATGATTGTGATTGTATGATTGTGATTGTATGATTGTGATTGTATGATTGTGATTGTATGATTGCGATTGTATGATTGCGATTGTATGATTGCGATTGTATGATTGCGATTGTATGATTGTGATTGTATGATTGTGATTGTATGATTGTGATTGTATGATTGTGATGGTATGATTGTGATTGTATGATTGTGATTGTATGATTGTGATTGTATGATTGTGATTGTATGATTGTGATTGTTTGAATGTGATTGTATGATTGTGATTGTATGATTGTGATTGTATGATTGTGCTTGTATGATTGTGATTCTATGATTGTGATTGTAGGATTATGATTGTATGATTGCTATTGTCTGATTGCGATTGTGTGATTGCGAATGTATGATTGCGATTGTATGGTTGCGATTGTATGATTGCGATTGTATGATTATGATTGTATGATTGTGATTGTATGATTGTGATTGTATGACTGTGATTGTATCTTTGTGATTGTATGATTGTGATTGTACGATTGTTATTGTACGATTGTGATTGTACGATTATGATTGTACGATTGTGATTTTATGATTGTGACTATATGATTGTAACTGTATGATAGAGATTGTGTAAATATGATTGTGATTGCATGATTGCAATTGTATGATCGTGAATGTATGATTATGATTCTCTGATTGCAATTGTCTGATTGCGATTGTGTGATTGTGAATGTATGATTCTGACTCTGTGATTGTGATTCCATGATTGTGATTGTATGATTGTAATTGTATGAATGTGATTGTATGATTGTGATTGTTTGATTGTGATTGTGTGATTACGTTTGTATGATTCTAACTGTATGCATGTGAATGTATAATTCTGATTGTATGTTTGTGATAATATGATTGCGATTGTATGATTGAGATTGTATGATTGTGATTGTGTGATTGTGATTGTATGATTGTGATTGTATGATTGTGATTTTATGATTGTGATTGTATGATTGTGATTGTATGATTGTGATTGTATGATTGTGAATGTATGATTGTGATTGTATGATTGTAATTGTATAATTGTGATTGTGTGGCTGTTATTGTTTGATTGTGATTCCTTGATTGTAACTGTATGAATCTGATTGTATGCTTGTGATTGTATGATAGTGATTGTGTGATTGTGTTGGTATGATTCTAATTGTATGCATGTGAATGTACATTTGGGATTGTATGATTGTGATTGTATGATTGTGATAGTATGATTGTGATAGTATGATTGTGATAGTATGATTGTGACTTTATAATTGTGATTATTAGTTTGTGATTGTATGATCGTGATTGTATGATTGTGAATGTAAAATTGTGATTGTATGATTGTGTTCGTATGATTCTAATTGTATGACTGTGACAGTGTGATCGTGATTATATGATTGTGATTGTATGATTTTGATAGTGTGATTGTGATTGTGATTGTGATTATATGATAGTGATAGTGATTGTGATTCTATGATTGTATTTTATGATTCTGATTGTATGATTCTGATTATGTAATTGTGTTTGTATGATTCTAGTTGTAAGTATATATATGTATAATTGTGATTGCGTGATTGTGATTGTATGATTGTGAATGTATGACTGTTATTATATGATTGTAATTGTATGATTGTGATTGTATGATTGTGATTGTAGGATTGTGATTGTATGATTGTGATTGTAAGATTGTAATTGTATGATTGTGATTGTATGATTTTGATTGTATAATTGTGATTGTATGATTGTGATTGTATGACTGTGATAGTATGATTGTGATCGTACGATTGTGATTGTGCGATTGTGATTGTACGATTGTGATTGTACGAATATGACTGTACGATTGTGATTGTACGATTGTGATTCTATGATTGTGACATTATCATTTGAACTGTATGATAGTGATTGTGTGAATGTGATTGTGATTGCATGATCGTAATTGTATGATTGTGGATGTATGATGATGACTGTATGATTGCGATTGTCTGATTGCGATTGTGTGATTGTGATTGTATGATTGTGTTTGTATGATTGTGATTGTATGATTGTGGTTGTATGATTGTGATTGTATGATTGTGATCGTATGATTGTGATTATATGATTGTGATTGTATGCCTGTGATTGTATGATTGTGATTGTACGATTATGATTGTACGATTGTGATTCTATGATTGTGACTGTATGATTGTAACTGTATGATAGTGATTGTGTGAATGTGATTGTAGGATTGTAATTGTATGATTATGCTTGTATGATTCTAATTGAATGATTATGATTGTATGATTGTGATTGTATGATTGTGATTATATGATAGTGATTGCATGATTGTGATTTTATGATAGTAATTGTGTGATTGTGTTGGTATGATTCTAATTGTATGCATGTGAATGTATTATTCTGATTGCATGCTCGTGATTATATGATTGCGATTGTATGTTTGTGATTGTATGATCGTGATTGTATGATTGTGATTGTATGATTGTGATTTTATGGTTGTAATTGTATGATTGTGATTGTATGATTGTGATTGTATGATTGTGATTGTGTGACTGTGATTGTATGATTGTGATTGTATGATTGTGATTGTGTGATTGTGTTTGTATGATTCTAATTGTATGCATGTGAATGTACATTTGGGATTGAATGATTGTGATAGTATGATTGTGATTGTATAATTGTGATTGTGTGGCTGTTATTGTTTGATTGTGATACCTTGATTGTAACTGTATGAATCTGATTGTATGATCGTGATTGTATGATTGTGATTGTGTGATTGCGATTGTATGATTCTAATTGTATGCATGTGAATGTATGATTCTGATTGTATGTTTGAGATAATATGATTGCGATTGTATGATTGTGATTGTATGATTGTGATTGTATGATTGTGATTGTATGATTGTGATTGTATGATTGTGATTGTATGATTGTGATTGTATGATTGTGATTGTATGATTGTGATTGTATGATTGTGATTGTATGATTGTGATTGTATGATTGTGATTGTATGATTGTGGTTGTATGATTGCGATTGTATGATTCTAATTGTATGCATGTGAATGTATGATTCTGATTGTATGTTTGAGATAATATGATTGCGATTGTATGATTGTGATTGTATGATTGTGATTGTATGATTGTGATTGTATGATTGTGATTGTATGATTGTGATTGTATGATTGTGATTGTATGATTGTGAATGTATGATTGTGATTGTATGATTGTAATTGTATAATTGTGATTGTGTGGCTGTTATTGTTTGATTGTGATTCCTTGATTGTAACTGTATGAATCTGATTGTATGCTTGTGATTGTATGATAGTGATTGTGTGATTGTGTTGGTATGATTCTAATTGTATGCATGTGAATGTACATTTGGGATTGTATGATTGTGATTGTATGATTGTGATAGTATGATTGTGATAGTATGATTGTGATAGTATGATTGTGACTTTATAATTGTGATTATTAGTTTGTGATTGTATGATCGTGATTGTATGATTGTGAATGTAAAATTGTGATTGTATGATTGTGTTCGTATGATTCTAATTGTATGACTGTGACAGTGTGATCGTGATTATATGATTGTGATTGTATGATTTTGATAGTGTGATTGTGATTGTGATTGTGATTATATGATAGTGATAGTGATTGTGATTCTATGATTGTATTTTATGATTCTGATTGTATGATTCTGATTATGTAATTGTGTTTGTATGATTCTAGTTGTAAGTATATATATGTATAATTGTGATTGCGTGATTGTGATTGTATGATTGTGAATGTATGACTGTTATTATATGATTGTAATTGTATGATTGTGATTGTATGATTGTGATTGTAGGATTGTGATTGTATGATTGTGATTGTAAGATTGTAATTGTATGATTGTGATTGTATGATTTTGATTGTATAATTGTGATTGTATGATTGTGATTGTATGACTGTGATAGTATGATTGTGATCGTACGATTGTGATTGTGCGATTGTGATTGTACGATTGTGATTGTACGAATATGACTGTACGATTGTGATTGTACGATTGTGATTCTATGATTGTGACATTATCATTTGAACTGTATGATAGTGATTGTGTGAATGTGATTGTGATTGCATGATCGTAATTGTATGATTGTGGATGTATGATGATGACTGTATGATTGCGATTGTCTGATTGCGATTGTGTGATTGTGATTGTATGATTGTGTTTGTATGATTGTGATTGTATGATTGTGGTTGTATGATTGTGATTGTATGATTGTGATCGTATGATTGTGATTATATGATTGTGATTGTATGCCTGTGATTGTATGATTGTGATTGTACGATTATGATTGTACGATTGTGATTCTATGATTGTGACTGTATGATTGTAACTGTATGATAGTGATTGTGTGAATGTGATTGTAGGATTGTAATTGTATGATTATGCTTGTATGATTCTAATTGAATGATTATGATTGTATGATTGTGATTGTATGATTGTGATTATATGATAGTGATTGCATGATTGTGATTTTATGATAGTAATTGTGTGATTGTGTTGGTATGATTCTAATTGTATGCATGTGAATGTATTATTCTGATTGCATGCTCGTGATTATATGATTGCGATTGTATGTTTGTGATTGTATGATCGTGATTGTATGATTGTGATTGTATGATTGTGATTTTATGATTGTAATTGTATGATTGTGATTGTATGATTGTGATTGTATGATTGTGATTGTGTGACTGTGATTGTATGATTGTGATTGTATGATTGTGATTGTGTGATTGTGTTTGTATGATTCTAATTGTATGCATGTGAATGTACATTTGGGATTGAATGATTGTGATAGTATGATTGTGATTGTATAATTATGATTGTGTGGCTGTTATTGTTTGATTGTGATACCTTGATTGTAACTGTATGAATCTGATTGTATGATCGTGATTGTATGATTGTGATTGTGTGATTGCGATTGTATGATTCTAATTGTATGCATGTGAATGTATGATTCTGATTGTATGTTTGAGATAATATGATTGCGATTGTATGATTGTGATTGTATGATTGTGATTGTATGATTGTGATTGTATGATTGTGATTGTATGATTGTGATTGTATGATTGTGATTGTATGATTGTGATTGTATGATTGTGATTGTATGATTGTGATTGTATGATTGTGATTGTATGATTGTGATTGTATGATTGTGATTGTATGATTGTGATTGTATGATTGTGGTTGTATGATTGCGATTGTATGATTCTAATTGTATGCATGTGAATGTATGATTCTGATTGTATGTTTGAGATAATATGATTGCGATTGTATGATTGTGATTGTATGATTGTGATTGTATGATTGTGATTGTATGATTGTGATTGTATGATTGTGATTGTATGATTCTGATTCCATGATTGTGATTGTATGATTGTAATTGTATGAATGTGTTTGTATGATTGTGATTGTTTGATTGTGATTGTGTGATTACGTTTGTATGATTCTAATTGTATGCATGTGAATGTATAATTCTGATTGTATGTTTGTGATTATATGATTGCGATTGTATGATTGAGATTGTATGATTGTGACTGTGTGATTGTGATTATATGATTGTGATTGTATGATTGTGATTGTATGATTGTGATTGTATGATTGTGATTGTATGATTGTGATTGTATGATTGTGATAGTATGATTGTGATAGTATGATTGTGACTTTATAATTGTGATTATTAGTTTGTGATTGTATGATCGTGATTGTATGATTGTGAATGTAAAATTGTGATTGTATGATTGTGTTCGTATGATTCGAATTGTATGACTGTGACAGTGTGATCGTGATTATCTGATTGTGATTGTATGATTTTGATACTGTGATTGTGATTGTGATTGTGATTATTTGATAGTGATAGTGATTCTGATTCTATGATTGTATTTTATGATTCTGATTGTATGATTCTGATTATGTGATTGTGTTTGTATGATTCTAATTGTAAGTATATATATGTATAATTGTGATTGCGTGATTGTGATTGTATGATTGTGAATGTATGACTGTTGTTGTATGATTGCAATTGTATGATTGTGATTGTATGATTGTGATTGTATGATTTTGATTGTATAATTGTGATTGTATGATTGTGATTGTATGATTGTGATAGTAAGATTGTGATTGTACCATTGTGATTGTACGATTGTGATTGTACGATTGTGATTTTATGATTGTGACATTATCATTGTAACTGTATGATAGTGATGGTGTGAATGTGATTGTGATTGTATGATTGTGATTGTATGATTGTGATTGTATGATTGTGGTTGTATGATTGTGATTGTATGATTGTGATCGTATGATTGTGATTATATGATTGTGATTGTATGTTTGTGATTGTATGATTGTGATTGCATGATTGTGATTGTATGATTTTGATTTTATGATTGTGATTGTATGATTGTGATTGTATGATTGTGATTGTATGACTGTGATTGTATGATTGTGATTGTATGATTGTGATTGTGTGATTGTGGATGTATGATTGCGATTGTATGTTTGTCATTGTACGATTGTGACTGTACGATTGTGATTGTACGATTGTGATTTTATGATTGTGACATTATCATTGTAACTGTATGATAGTGATTGTGTGAATGTGATTGTGATTGCATGATCGTAATTGTATGATTGTGGATGTATGATTATGACTGTATGATTGCGACTGTCTGATTGCGATTGTGTGATTGTGGTTGTATGATTGTGATTGTATGGTCGTGATTGTATGATTTTGATTGTATGGTTGTGATTGTATGATTGTCATTGTATGATTGTGATTGTATGATTGTGATTGTATAATTTTCATTGTATGATTGAGATTGTACGATTGTGGTTGTGTGATTGTGTTGCTATGATTCTCATTGTATAACTGTGATTGTATGATAGTGATTGTGTGATTGCGATTGTATGATTCTAATTGTATGCATGTGAATGTATGATTCTGGTTGTATGTTTGAGATAATATGATTGCGATTGTATGATTGTGATTGTATGATTGTGATTGTATGATTGTGATTGTATGATTGTGATTGTATGATTGTGATTGTATGATTGTGATTGTATGATTGTGATTGTATGATTGTGATTGTATGATTGTGATTGTATGATTGTGATTGTATGATTGTGATTGTATGATTGTGATTGTATGATTGTGATTGTATGATTGTGATTGTATGATTGTGATAGTATGATTGTGATTGTATGATTGTGATTGTATGATTGTGATTGTATGATTGTGATTGTATGATTGTGATTGTATGATTGTGATTGTATGATTGTGATTCCATGATTGTGATTGTATGATTGTAATTGTATGAATGTGATTGTATGATTGTGATTGTTTGATTGTGATTGTGTGACTACGTTTGTATGTTTCTAATTGTATGCATGTGAATGTATAATTCTGATTGTATGTTTGTGATAATATGATTGCGATTGTATGATAGAGATTGTATGATTGTGATTGTGTGATTGTGATTGTATGATTGTGATTGTATGATTGTGATTGTATGATTGTGATTGTATGATTGTGATTGTATGATTGTGATTGTATGATTGTGATTGTATGATTGTGATAGTATGATTGTGATAGTATGATTGTGACTTTATAATTGTGATTATTAGTTTGTGATTGTATGATCGTGATTGTATGATTGTGAATGTAAAATTGTGATTGTATGATTGTGTTCGTATGATTCGAATTGTATGACTGTGACAGTGTGATCGTGATTATCTGATTGTGATTGTATGATTTTGATAGTGTGATTGTGATTGTGATTGTGATTATATGATAGTGATAGTGATTCTGATTCTATGATTGTATTTTATGTTTCTGATTGTATGATTCTGATTATGTGATTGTGTTTGTATGATTCTAATTGTAAGTATATATATGTATAATTGTGATTGCGTGATTGTGATTGTATGATTGTGAATATGTGACTGTTATTATATGATTGTAATTGTATGATTGTGATTGTATGATTGTGATTGTAGGATTGTGATTGTATGATTGTGATTGTAAGATTGTAATTGTATGATTGTGATTGTATGATTTTGATTGTATAATTGTGATTGTATGATTGTGATTGTATGATAGTGATAGTATGATTGTGATTGTACGATTGTGATTGTACGATTGTGATTGTACGATTGTGATTGTACGATTGTGATTTTATGATTGTGACATTATCATTGTAACTGTATGATAGTGATTGTGTGAATGTGATTGTGATTGCATGATCGTAATTGTATGATTGTGGATGTATGATGATGACTGTATGATTGCGATTGTCTGATTGCGATTGTGTGATTGTGATTGTATGATTGTGATTGTATGATTGTGATTGTATGATTGTGGCTGTATGATTGTGATTGTATGATTGTGATCGTATGATTGTGATTATATGATTGTGATTGTATGCCTGTGATTGTATGATTGTGATTGTACGATTATGATTGTACGATTGTGATTTTATGATTGTGACTGTATGATTGTAACTGTATGATAGTGATTGTGTGAATGTGATTGTAGGATTATAATTGTTGATTATGCTTGTATGATTCTAATTGAATGATTATGATTGTATGACTGTGATTGTATGATTGTGATTGTATGATAGTGATTGCATGATTGTGATTGTATGATAGTGATTGTGTGATTGTGTTTGTATGATTCTAATTGTATGCATGTGAATGTATAATTCTGATTGTATGTTCGTGATAATATGATTGCGATTGTATGTTTGTGATTGTATGATTGTGATTGCATGATTGTGATTGTATGATTTTGATTTTATGATTGTGATTGTATGATTGTGATTGTATGATTGTGATTGTATGACTGTGATTGTATGATTGTGATTGTATGATTGTGGTTGTATGATTGCGATTGTATGGTTGTGATTGTATGATTGTGATTGTAGGATTGCAACTGTATCATTATGCTTATATGATTCTAATTGCATGATTGTGATTGTATGATAGTGATTGTGTGATTGTGTTGGTATGATTCTAATTGTATGCATGTGAATGTATAATTCTGATTGTACGTTCGTGATAATATGATTGCGATTGTATGTTTGTGATTGTATGATTGTGATTGCATGATTGTGATTGTATGATTTTGATTTAATGATTGTGATTGTATGATTGTGATTGTATGATTGTGATTGTATGACTGTGATTGTATGATTGTGATTGTATGATTGTGATTGTGTGATTGTGGATGTATGATTATGACTGTATGATTGCGACTGTCTGATTGCGATTGTGTGATTGTGGTTGTATGATTGTGATTGTATGTTCGTGATTGTATGATTGTGATTGTATGGTTGTGATTGTATGATTGTCATTGTATGATTGTGATTGTATGATTGTGATTGTATAATTTTCATTGTATGATTGAGATTGTACGATTGTGGTTGTGTGATTGTGTTGCTATGATTCTCATTGTATAACTGTGATTGTATGATAGTGATTGTGTGATTGTGTTGGTATGATTCTAATTGTATGCATGTGAATGTACATTTGGGATTGAATGATTGTGATAGTATGATTGTGATTGTATAATTGTGATTGTATGATTGTGATTGTATGATTGTGACTTTATAATTGTGATTATTAGTTTGTGATTGTATGATCGTGATTGTATGATTGTGAATGTAAAATTGTGATTGTATGATTGTGTTCGTATGATTCGAATTGTATGACTGTGACAGTGTGATCGTGATTATCTGATTGTGATTGTATGATTTTGATAGTGTGATTGTGATTGTGATTGTGATTATATGATAGCGATAGTGATTCTGATTCTATGATTGTATTTTATGTTTCTGATTGTATGATTCTGATTATGTGATTGTGTTTGTATGATTCTAATTGTAAGTATATATATGTATAATTGTGATTGCGTGATTGTGATTGTATGATTGTGAATGTATGACTGTTATTATATGATTGTAATTGTATGATTGTGATTGTATGATTGTGATTGTAGGATTGTGATTGTATGATTGTGATTGTAAGATTGTAATTGTATGATTGTGATTGTATGATTTTGATTGTATAATTGTGATTGTATGATTGCGATTGTATGATAGTGATAGTATGATTGTGATTGTACGATTGTGATTGTACGATTGTGATTGTACGATTGTGATTTTATGATTGTGACATTATCATTGTAACTGTATGATAGTGATTGTGTGAATGTGATTGTGATTGCATGATCGTAATTGTATGATTGTGGATGTATGATGATGACTGTATGATTGCGATTGTCTGATTGCGATTGTGTGATTGTGATTGTATGATTGTGATTGTATGATTGTGATTGTATGATTGTGGTTGTATGATTGTGATTGTATGATTGTGATCGTATGATTGTGATTATATGATTGTGATTGTATGCCTGTGATTGTATGATTGTGATTGTACGATTATGATTGTACGATTGTGATTTTATGATTGTGACTGTATGATTGTAACTGTATGATAGTGATTGTGTGAATGTGATTGTAGGATTATAATTGTTGATTATGCTTGTATGATTCTAATTGAATGATTATGATTGTATGATTGTGATTGTATGATTGTGATTGTATGATAGTGATTGCGTGATTGTGATTGTATGATAGTGATTGTGTGATTGTGTTTGTATGATTCTAATTGTATGCATGTGAATGTATAATTCTGATTGTATGTTCGTGATAATATGATTGCGATTGTATGTTTGTGATTGTATGACTGTGATTGCATGATTGTGATTGTATGATTTTGATTTTCTGATTGTGATTGTATGATTGTGATTGTATGATTGTGATTGTATGATTGTGATTGTATGACTGTGATTGTATGATTGTGATTGTATGATTGTGGTTGTATGATTGCGATTGTATGGTTGTGATTGTATGATTGTGATTGTAGGATTGCAACTGTATCATTATGCTTATATGATTCTAATTGCATGATTGTGATTGTATGATTGTGATTGTATGATCGTGATTGTTTGATTGTGATTGTACGATTATGATTGTACGATTGTGATTTTATGATTGTGACTGCATGATTGTAACTGTATGATAGTGATTGTGTGAATGTGATTGTAGGATTGTAATTGTATGATTATGCTTGTATGATTCTAATTGAATGATTATGATTGTATGATTGTGATTGTATGATTGTGATTGTATGATAGTGATTGTATGATAGTGATTGCATGATTGTGATTGTATGATAGTGATTGTGTGATTGTGTTGGTATGATTCTAATTGTATGCATGTGAATGTATAATTCTGATTGTACGTTCGTGATAATATGATTGCGATTGTATGTTTGTGATTGTATGATTGTGATTGCATGATTGTGATTGTATGATTTTGATTTTATGATTGTGATTGTATGATTGTGATTGTATGATTGTGATTGTATGATTGTGATTGTATGACTGTGATTGTATGATTGTGATTGTATGATTGTGATTGTGTGATTGTGGATGTATGATTATGACTGTATGATTGCGACTGTCTGATTGCGATTGTGTGATTGTGGTTGTATGATTGTGATTGAATGGTCCTGATTGTATGATTGTGATTGTATGATTGTGATTGTATGATTGTCATTGTATGATTGTGATTGTATGATTGTGATTGTATAATTGTCATTTTATGATTGAGATTGTACGATTGTGGTTGTGTGATTGTGTTGCTATGATTCTCATTGTATAACTGTGATTGTATGATAGTGATTGTGTGATTGTGTTGGTATGATTCTAATTGTATGCATGTGAATGTACATTTGGGATTGAATGATTGGGATAGTATGATTGTGATTGTATAATTGTGATTGTGTGGCTGTTATTGTTTGATTGTGATTCCTTGATTGTAACTGTATGAATCTGATTGTATGATCGTGATTGTATGATTGTGATTGTGTGATTGCGATTGTATGATTCTAATTGTATGCATGTGAATGTATGATTCTGATTGTATGATTGTGATTGTATGATTGTGATTGTATGATTGTGATTGTATGATTGTGGTTGTATGATTGCGATTGTATGGTTGTGATTGTATGATTGTGATTGTAGGATTGCAACTGTATCATTATGCTTATATGATTCTAATTGCATGATTGTGATTGTATGATTGTGATTGTATGATTGCGATTGTGAGGTTGTGATTGTATGATTGTGATTGTAAGATTGTGATTTTATGATTGTGACTGTATGATTGTAACTGTATGATAGTGATTGTGTGAATGTGATTGTAGGATTGTAATTGTATGATTATGCTTGTATGATTCTAATTGAATGATTATGATTGTATGATTGTGATTGTATGATTGTGATTGTATGATAGTGATTGCATGATAGTGATTGTATCATTGTGATTGTATGATTGCGAATGCAGGATTGTGATTGTGATTGTATGATTTTTGTTAGGGTTTGGTCGAGCCCTGGTTATTGCACTTCGTGCCGTCTAAGTTCTATTGGAATTGAAGGACCACCCAATATTTGTACGGATTGGGGCCGTGTAGAAACACTCACAAACTTGTATTAAAAATATAGGTTTTAATAAAGTCGTGTGTATGTGTGTATAAACGGAGGTTGTGTGTGTGTGTGTTTTAGTGTGTCGAATATTTAAGTATTAAACTGATTCTGTTCTGTACTGATTGAACTCTGTACTATCTAACTATTCTCCTGTCTATACTGTTGTCGGTTTTTACTGTTAGTTATCTAAACTGTTAGCTATCTGTCCAATTTGTCATCTTCTAGCTTCGTTAACACCTCTGTCCTCCCTTCCATTGCGCCCTTAGCGTGGTACTTTTCTGGAAGGGGAACAGAAGTTCCTACGGGGGAGGACGGCATTCCGGGAAGAATCCGGGTTTTTCCAAAATCCTATGACGTCAGTCCCGGTCCGCGGGACCCGTTACTTCTAAGGGTCAGATCGCTCTCTGACCTTCTAAGCTGAGAGATTTATGACATGACCTGTGTCACTGAAGCCAAAAATTCTAAAGACTAGTGCAGCAATAAACAGATCTGCTAAAAACTACAAATTGTCACGTACCATCGTAGTGCTGGCACGCAGATGGTACGGATACTAAATTATGGGGTTCAAAAGTGACCGCTTTCCCTCGTCATGTCGTAAACCTCATCTATGCGAAACTCTAACAATTTTGATTGTGTGATTGTGTTCCTATGATTCTCATTGTATAACTGTGATTGTATGATAGTGATTGTGTGATTGTGGTTGTCTGATTCTGATTGTATGATTGCGAATGCAGGATTGTGATTGTGATTGTATGATTGCGATTGTATGATTGTGATTGTATGATTGCGATTGTAAGATTGTGATTGTATGATTGTGATTGTATGATTGTGATTGTATGATTGTGATTGTATGATTGTGATTGTATGATAGTGATTGTACGATTGTGATTGTATGATTGTGATTGCATGATTGTGATTCTATGATTGTCATTGTATGATTGTGGTTTTATGATTGTGATTGTATGATTGTGATTGTAGGATTGTGATTGTATGATTGTGATTGTATGATTCTACTCGGGTGATTGTGGTTGTATGATTGTGAATATATAATTGTATTTGCGTGATTGTTATTGCCGGATTGCTATTGTATAATGCTGATTGTATGATAGTGATTGTGTGATTGTGATTGTACGATTGTGGTTCTATGATTGCGATTGTATGTTGGTGATTGTATGATTGTGATTGTATGATTGTGGTTCTATGATTGTGATTGTATGATTGTGATTGTATGATTGTGGTTGTATGACTGTGATTGTACGATTGTTATTGTGCGATTGTGATTGTACGATTGTGATTTTATGATTGTGACTATATGATTGTAACTGTATGATAGAGATTGTGTAAATATGATTGTGATTGCATGATCGTAATTGTATGATTGTGAATGTATGATTATGATTGTATGATTGTGATTGTATGATTGTGATTATAGAATTGTGATTGTATTATAGTGATTGTATGATTGGGATTTTAGGATTGTGATTGTATGATTGTCATTGTATGATTGTGATTGTATGATTGTGATTGTATGATTGTGATTGTATGATTGTGATTGTATGATTGTGATTGTATGATTGTGATTGTATGATTGTGATTGTATGATTGCGATTGTATGATTGTGATTGTATGATTGTGATTGTATGATTGTGATTGTATGATTGTGATTGTATGATTGTGATTGTATGATTGTGATTGTATGATTGTGATTCCATGATTGTGATTGTATGATTGTAATTGTATGAATGTGATTGTATGATTGTGATTGTTTGATTGTGATTGTGTGATTACGTTTGTATGATTCTAATTGTATGCATGTGAATGTATAATTCTGATTGTATGTTTGTGATAATATGATTGCGATTGTATGATTGAGATTGTATGATTGTGATTGTGTGATTGTGATTGTATGATTGTGATTGTATGATTGTGATTGTATGATTGTGATTGTATGATTGTGATAGTATGATTGTGACTTTATAATTGTGATTATTAGTTTGTGATTGTATGATCGTGATTGTATGATTGTGAATGTAAAATTGTGATTGTATGATTGTGTTCGTATGATTCGAATTGTATGACTGTGACAGTGTGATCGTGATTATCTGATTGTGATTGTATGATTTTGATAGTGTGATTGTGATTGTGATTATATGATAGTGATAGTGATTCTGATTCTATGATTGTATTTTATTATTCTGATTGTATGATTCTGATTATGTGATTGTGTTTGTATGATTCTAATTGTAAGTATATACGAGGGTCATTCAATAAGTAAAGAGACAAATGGCTATAACTCAAAAACGGTTTATTTCAATCTTTCAAAATTAAGGCTATTTTTCAACATAATCTCCCCGCACAGTTATGCACTTGTTCCATCTTCCTTGCAGCTTCCCAATTCCCTTGGCGAAGAATTCTTTCGATTTACCCCGAAGCCACTTTTGCACCGCTTCCTTAACTTCATTGTTAGCAAATCTTTTTTCACGTAGGGCGTCTTTGAGTGGTTCAAACAGGTAAAAATTAGATGGGGCGAGGTTGGGACTGTAGGCAGGATGAGGTAAGACCTCCCAAACCAATTCTTGAAGCTTACCACGGGTCAGCTGGACTAAAAATCTACTGACTGAGCGCTGCTCTTCTAAGGTGCAATCTTCTAGTGGACTTGCCATGGTGAATTGAAAATTTTGAAGTTATGTTGACATAAAATGATGAAACAGCTGATCAGAGCATATCCCAAGGTTGCCAACTAACACTCCTGAAAAGATTGTACACATTCATTGAATAGTTTTAAAATTATAGAATTTGTCTCTTTACTTATTGAATGACCCTCGTATATGTATAATTGTGATTGCGTGATTGTGATTGTATGATTGTGAATGTATGACTGTTATTATATGATTGTAATTGTATGATTGTGATTGTATGATTGTGATTGTAGGATTGTGATTGTATGATTGTGATTGTAAGATTGTGATTGTATGATTGTGGTTGTATGATTGTGATTGTATGATTGTGATCGTATGATTGTGATTATATGATTGTGATTGTATGCCTGTGATTGTATGATTGTGATTGTACGATTATGATTGTACGATTGTGATTTTATGATTGTGACTGTATGATTGTAACTGTATGATAGTGATTGTGTGAATGTGATTGTAGGATTGTAATTGTATGATTATGCTTGTATGATTCTAATTGAATGATTATGATTGTATGATTGTGATCGTATGATTGTGATTATATGATTGTGATTGTATGCCTGTGATTGTATGATTGTGATTGTACGATTATGATTGTACGATTGTGATTTTATGATTGTGACTGTATGATTGTAACTGTATGATAGTGATTGTGTGAATGTGATTGTAGGATTGTAATTGTAAGATTATGCTTGTATGATTCTAATTGAATGATTATGATTGTATGATTGTGATTGTATGATTGTGATTGTATGATAGTGATTGTATGATAGTGATTGCATGATTGTGATTGTATGATAGTGATTGTGTGATTGTGTTGGTATGATTCTAATTGTATGCATGTGAATGTATTATTCTGATTGCATGCTCGTGATTATATGATTGCGATTGTATGTTTGTGATTGTATGATTGTGATTGCATGATTGTGATTGTATGATTTTGATTTTATGATTGTGATTGTATGATTGTGATTGTATGATTGTGATTGTATGACTGTGATTGTATGATTGTGATTGTATGATTGTGGTTGTATGATTGCGATTGTATGGTTGTGATTGTATGATTGTGATTGTAAGATTGTGATTTTATGATTGTGACTGTATGATTGTATCTGTATGATAGTGATTGTGTGAATGTGATTGTAGGATTGTAATTGTATGATTATGCTTGTATGATTCTAATTGAATGATTATGATTGTATGATTGTGATTGTATGATTGTGATTGTATGATAGTGATTGCATGATAGTGATTGCATGATTGTGATTGTATGATAGTGATTGTGTGATTGTGTTGATATGATTCTAATTGTATGCATGTGAATGTATTATTCTGATTGCATGCTCGTGATTATATGATTGCGATTGTATGTTTGTGATTGTATGATTGTGATTGTATGATTGTGATTTTATGATTGTGATTGTATGATGGTGATTGTATGATTGTGATTGTATGATTGTGATTGTATCATTGTGATTGTATGATTGCGAATGCAGGATTGTGATTGTGACTGTATGATTTTGATTGTGTGATTGTGTTCCTATGATTCTCATTGTATAACTGTGATTGTATGATAGTGATTGTGTGATTGTGGTTGTCTGATTCTGATTGTATGATTGCGAATGCAGGATTGTGATTGTGATTGTATGATTGCAATTGTATGATTGTGATTGTATGATTGTGATTGTAAGATTGTGATTGTATGATTGTGATTGTATGATTGTGATTGTATGATTCTACTTGGGTGATTGTGGTTGTATGATTGTGAATATATAATTGTATTTGCGTGATTGTTATTGCCGGATTGCTATTGTATAATGCTGATTGTATGATAGTGATTGTGTGATTGCGATTGTAGGATTGTGGTTCCATGATTGCGATTGTATGTCGGTGATTGTATGATTGTGATTGTATGATTGTGATTGTATGATCGTGATTGTATGATCGTGATTGTTTGATTGTGATTGTATGATTGTGATTGTATGATTGTGATTGTATGATTGTGATTGTCTGATTGTGAATGTATGATTGTGATTGTATGATTGTGGTTGTACGAATATGACTGTACGATTGTGATTGCACGATTGTGATTTTATGATTGTGACATTATCATTGTAACTGTATGATAGTGATTGTGTGAATGTGATTGTGCTTGCATGATCGTAATTGTATGATTGTGGATGTATGATGATGACTGTATGATTGCGATTGTCTGATTGCGATTGTGTGATTGTGATTGTATGATTGTGATTGTATGATTGTGATTGTATGATTGTGGTTGTATGATTGTGATTGTATGATTGTGATCGTATGATTGTGATTATATGATTGTGATTGTATGCCTGTGATTGTATGATTGTGATTGTACGATTATGATTGTACGATTGTGATTTTATGATTGTGACTGTATGATTATAACTGTATGATAGTGATTGTGTGAATGTGATTGTAGGATTGTAATTGTATGATTATGCTTGTATGATTCTAATTGAATGATTATGATTGTATGATTGTGATTGTATGATTGTGATTGTATGATAGTGATTGCATGATAGTGATTGCATGATTGTGATTGTATGATAGTGATTGTGTGATTGTGTTGATATGATTCTAATTGTATGCATGTGAATGTATTATTCTGATTGCATGCTCGTCATTATATGATTGCGATTGTATGTTTGTGATTGTATGATTGTGATTGTATGATTGTGATTTTATGATTGTGATTGTATGATGGTGATTGTATGATTGTGATTGTATGATTGTGATTGTATCATTGTGATTGTATGATTGCGAATGCAGGATTGTGATTGTGATTGTATCATTGTGATTGTATGATTGCGAATGCAGGATTGTGATTGTGATTGTATGATTTTGATTGTGTGATTGTGTTCCTATGATTCTCATTGTATAACTGTGATTGTATGATAGTGATTGTGTGATTGTGGTTGTCTGATTCTGATTGTATGATTGCGAATGCAGGATTGTGATTGTGATGGTATGATTGCAATTGTATGATTGTGATTGTATGATTGTGATTGTAAGATTGTGATTGTATGATTGTGATTGTATGATTGTGATTGTATGATTGTGATTGTATGATTCTACTTGGGTGATTGTGGTTGTATGATTGTGAATATATAAATGTATTTGCGTGATTGTTATTGCCGGATTGCTATTGTATAATGCTGATTGTATGATAGTGATTGTGTGATTGCGATCGTACGATTGTGGTTCCATGATTGCGATTGTATGTCGGTGATTGTATGATTGTGATTGTATGATTGTGATTGTATGATTGCGATTGTATGATCGTGATTGTATGATCGTGATTGTTTGATCGTGATTGTATGATTGTGATTGTATGATTGTGATTGTATGATTGTGGTTGTATGATTGTGATCGTATGATTGTGATCGTAAGATTGTGATTACATGATTGTGATTGTATGACTGTGATTGTATGACTGTGATTGTATGACTGTGATTGTATAATTGTGATTGTATAATTGTGATTGCATGATTGTGATTGTATGATTGTCATTGTACGATTGTGGTTGTACGATTGTGATTGCAGGATTGTGATTGTATGATTGTGATTGCATGATTGTGATTGTATGATTGTGATTGTATGATTGTGATTGTATGATTGTGATTGTTTGATTGTGATTGTATGATTGAGATTGTACGATTGTGGTTGTTGTGATTGTGTTGCTATGTTTCTCTATGTATGACTGTGATTGTATGATAGTGATTGTGTGAATGTGGTTGTCTGATTGTGATTGTATGATTGCGAATGCAGGATCGTGATTGTGATTGTATGATTTTGATTGTGTGATTGTGTTCCTATGATTCTCATTGTATAACTGTGATTGTATGATAGTGATTGTGTGATTGTGGTTGTCTGATTCTGATTGTATGATTGCGAATGCAGGATTGTGATTGTGATTGTATGATTGCGGTTGTATGATTGTGATTGTATGATTGTGATTGTAAGATTGTGATTGTATGATTGTGATTGTATGATTGTGATTGTATGATTGTGATTGTATGATTGTGATTGTATGATTGTGATTGTATGATAGTGATTGTACGATTGTGATTGTATGATTGTGATTGCATGATTGTGATTCTATGATTGTCATTGTATGATTGTGGTTTTATGATTGTGATTGTATGATTGTGATTGTAGGATTGTGATTGTATGATTGTGATTGTATGATTCTACTCGGGTGATTGTGGTTGTATGATTGTGAATATATAATTGTATTTGCGTGATTGTTATTGCCGGATTGCTATTGTATAATGCTGATTGTATGATAGTGATTGTGTGATTGTGATTGTACGATTGTGGTTCTATGATTGCGATTGTATGTTGGTGATTGTATGATTGTGATTGTATGATTGTGGTTCTATGATTGTGATTGTATGATTGTGATTGTATGATTGTGGTTGTATGACTGTGATTGTACGATTGTTATTGTGCGATTGTGATTGTACGATTGTGATTTTATGATTGTGACTATATGATTGTAACTGTATGATAGAGATTGTGTAAATATGATTGTGATTGCATGATCGTAATTGTATGATTGTGAATGTATGATTATGATTGTATGATTGTGATTGTATGATTGTGATTATAGAATTGTGATTGTATTATAGTGATTGTATGATTGGGATTTTAGGATTGTGATTGTATGATTGTCATTGTATGATTGTGATTGTATGATTGTGATTGTATGATTGTGATTGTATGATTGTGATTGTATGATTGTGATTGTATGATTGTGATTGTATGATTGTGATTGTATGATTGTGATTGTATGATTGCGATTGTATGATTGCGATTGTATGATTGCGATTGTATGATTGTGATTGTATGATTGTGATTGTATGATTGTGATTGTATGATTGTGATTGTATGATTGTGATTGTATGATTGTGATTCCATGATTGTGATTGTATGATTGTAATTGTATGAATGTGATTGTATGATTGTGATTGTTTGATTGTGATTGTGTGATTACGTTTGTATGATTCTAATTGTATGCATGTGAATGTATAATTCTGATTGTATGTTTGTGATAATATGATTGCGATTGTATGATTGAGATTGTATGATTGTGATTGTGTGATTGTGATTGTATGATTGTGATTGTATGATTGTGATTGTATGATTGTGATTGTATGATTGTGATTGTATGATTGTGATAGTATGATTGTGACTTTATAATTGTGATTATTAGTTTGTGATTGTATGATCGTGATTCTATGATTGTGAATGTAAAATTGTGATTGTATGATTGTGTTCGTATGATTCGAATTGTATGACTGTGACAGTGTGATCGTGATTATCTGATTGTGATTGTATGATTTTGATAGTGTGATTGTGATTGTGATTATATGATAGTGATAGTGATTCTGATTCTATGATTGTATTTTATTATTCTGATTGTATGATTCTGATTATGTGATTGTGTTTGTATGATTCTAATTGTAAGTATATACATGTATAATTGTGATTGCGTGATTGTGATTGTATGATTGTGAATGTATGACTGTTATTATATGATTGTAATTGTATGATTGTGATTGTATGATTGTGATTGTAGGATTGTGATTGTATGATTGTGATTGTAAGATTGTAATTGTATGATTGTGATTGTATGATTTTGATTGTATAATTGTGATTGTATGATTGTGATTGTATGATTGTGATAGTATGATTGTGATTGTACGATTGTGATTGTACGATTGTGATTGTACGATTGTGATTTTATGATTGTGACATTATCATTGTAACAGTATGATAGTGATTGTGTGAATGTGATTGTGATTGCATGATCGTAATTGTATGATTGTGGATGTATGATGATGACTGTATGATTGCGATTGTCTGATTGCGATTGTGTGATTGTGATTGTATGATTGTGATTGTATGATTGTGATTGTATGATTGTGGTTGTATGATTGTGATTGTATGATTGTGATCGTATGATTGTGATTATATGATTGTGATTGTATGCCTGTGATTGTATGATTGTGATTGTACGATTATGATTGTACGATTGTGATTTTATGATTGTGACTGTATGATTGTAACTGTATGATAGTGATTGTGTGAATGTGATTGTAGGATTGTAATTGTATGATTATGCTTGTATGATTCTAATTGAATGATTATGATTGTATGATTGTGATCGTATGATTGTGATTATATGATTGTGATTGTATGCCTGTGATTGTATGATTGTGATTGTACGATTATGATTGTACGATTGTGATTTTATGATTGTGACTGTATGATTGTAACTGTATGATAGTGATTGTGTGAATGTGATTGTAGGATTGTAATTGTAAGATTATGCTTGTATGATTCTAATTGAATGATTATGATTGTATGATTGTGATTGTATGATTGTGATTGTATGATAGTGATTGTATGATAGTGATTGCATGATTGTGATTGTATGATAGTGATTGTGTGATTGTGTTGGTATGATTCTAATTGTATGCATGTGAATGTATTATTCTGATTGCATGCTCGTGATTATATGATTGCGATTGTATGTTTGTGATTGTATGATTGTGATTGTATGATTGTGATTGTATGATTGTGGTTGTATGATTGTGATTGTATGATTGTGATCGTATGATTGTGATTATATGATTGTGATTGTATGCCTGTGATTGTATGATTGTGATTGTACGATTATGATTGTACGATTGTGATTTTATGATTGTGACTGTATGATTGTAACTGTATGATAGTGATTGTGTGAATGTGATTGTAGGATTGTAATTGTTGATTATGCTTGTATGATTCTAATTGATGATTATGATTGTATGATTGTGATTGTATGACTGTGATTGTATGATTGTGATTGTTTGATTGTGATTGTGTGATTGTGTTTGTATGATTCTAATTGTATGCATGTGAATGTATAATTCTGATTGTATGTTCGTGATAATATGATTGCGATTGTATGTTTGTGATTGTATGATTGTGATTGCATGATTGTGATTGTATGATTTTGATTTTATGATTGTGATTGTATGATTGTGATTGTATGATTGTGATTGTATGACTGTGATTGTATGATTGTGATTGTATGATTGTGGTTGTATGATTGCGATTGTATGGTTGTGATTGTATGATTGTGATTGTAAGATTGTGATTTTATGATTGTGACTGTATGATTGTATCTGTATGATAGTGATTGTGTGAATGTGATTGTAGGATTGTAATTGTATGATTATGCTTGTATGATTCTAATTGAATGATTATGATTGTATGATTGTGATTGTATGATTGTGATTGTATGATAGTGATTGCATGATAGTGATTGCATGATTGTGATTGTATGATAGTGATTGTGTGATTGTGTTGATATGATTCTAATTGTGTGCATGTGAATGTATTATTCTGATTGCATGCTCGTGATTATATGATTGCGATTGTATGTTTGTGATTGTATGATTGTGATTGTATGATTGTGATTTTATGATTGTGATTGTATGATGGTGATTGTATGATTGTGATTGTATGATTGTGATTGTATCATTGTGATTGTATGATTGCGAATGCAGGATTGTGATTGTGACTGTATGATTTTGATTGTGTGATTGTGTTCCTATGATTCTCATTGTATAACTGTGATTGTATGATAGTGATTGTGTGATTGTGGTTGTCTGATTCTGATTGTATGATTGCGAATGCAGGATTGTGATTGTGATTGTATGATTGCAATTGTATGATTGTGATTGTATGATTGTGATTGTAAGATTGTGATTGTATGATTGTGATTGTATGATTGTGATTGTATGATTCTACTTGGGTGATTGTGGTTGTATGATTGTGAATATATAATTGTATTTGCGTGATTGTTATTGCCGGATTGCTATTGTATAATGCTGATTGTATGATAGTGATTGTGTGATTGCGATTGTAGGATTGTGGTTCCATGATTGCGATTGTATGTCGGTGATTGTATGATTGTGATTGTATGATTGTGATTGTATGATCGTGATTGTATGATCGTGATTGTTTGATTGTGATTGTATGATTGTGATTGTATGATTGTGATTGTATGATTGTGATTGTCTGATTGTGAATGTATGATTGTGATTGTATGATTGTGGTTGTACGAATATGACTGTACGATTGTGATTGTACGATTGTGATTTTATGATTGTGACATTATCATTGTAACTGTATGATAGTGATTGTGTGAATGTGATTGTGCTTGCATGATCGTAATTGTATGATTGTGGATGTATGATGATGACTGTATGATTGCGATTGTCTGATTGCGATTGTGTGATTGTGATTGTATGATTGTGATTGTATGATTGTGATTGTATGATTGTGGTTGTATGATTGTGATTGTATGATTGTGATCGTATGATTGTGATTATATGATTGTGATTGTATGCCTGTGATTGTATGATTGTGATTGTACGATTATGATTGTACGATTGTGATTTTATGATTGTGACTGTATGATTATAACTGTATGATAGTGATTGTGTGAATGTGATTGTAGGATTGTAATTGTATGATTATGCTTTTATGATTCTAATTTAATGATTATGATTGTATGATTGTGATTGTATGATTGTGATTGTATGATAGTGATTGCATGATAGTGATTGCATGATTGTGATTGTATGATAGTGATTGTGTGATTGTGTTGATATGATTCTAATTGTATGCATGTGAATGTATTATTCTGATTGCATGCTCGTCATTATATGATTGCGATTGTATGTTTGTGATTGTATGATTGTGATTGTATGATTGTGATTTTATGATTTTGATTGTATGATGGTGATTGTATGATTGTGATTGTATGATTGTGATTGTATCATTGTGATTGTATGATTGCGAATGCAGGATTGTGATTGTGATTGTATGATTTTGATTGTGTGATTGTGTTCCTATGATTCTCATTGTATAACTGTGATTGTATGATAGTGATTGTGTGATTGTGGTTGTCTGATTCTGATTGTATGATTGCGAATGCAGGATTGTGATTGTGATGGTATGATTGCAATTGTATGATTGTGATTGTATGATTGTGATTGTAAGATTGTGATTGTATGATTGTGATTGTATGATTGTGATTGTATGATTGTGATTGTATGATTGTGATTGTATGATTCTACTTGGGTGATTGTGGTTGTATGATTGTGAATATATAAATGTATTTGCGTGATTGTTATTGCCGGATTGCTATTGTATAATGCTGATTGTATGATAGTGATTGTGTGATTGCGATCGTACGATTGTGGTTCCATGATTGCGATTGTATGTCGGTGATTGTATGATTGTGATTGTATGATTGTGATTGTATGATTGCGATTGTATGATCGTGATTGTATGATCGTGATTGTTTGATCGTGATTGTATGATCGTGATTGTATGATTGTGATTGTATGATTGTGGTTGTATGATTGTGATCGTATGATTGTGATCGTATGATTGTGATTATATGATTGTGATTGTATGACTGTGATTGTATGACTGTGATTGTATGACTGTGATTGTATAATTGTGATTGTATAATTGTGATTGCATGATTGTGATTGTATGATTGTCATTGTACGATTGTGGTTGTACGATTGTGATTGCAGGATTGTGATTGTATGATTGTGATTGTATGATTGTGATTGTATGATTGTGATTGTATGATTGTGATTGTATGATTGTGATTGTATGATTGTGATTGTATGATTGTGATTGTATGATTGTGATTGTATGATTGTGGTTCTATGATTGTGATTGTATGATTGTGATTGTATGATTGTGGTTGTATGACTGTGATTGTACGATTGTTATTGTGCGATTGTGATTGTACGATTGTGATTTTATGATTGTGACTATATGATTGTAACTGTATGATAGAGATTGTGTAAATATGATTGTGATTGCATGATCGTAATTGTATGATTGTGAATGTATGATTATGATTGTATGATTGTGATTGTATGATTGTGATTATAGAATTGTGATTGTATTATAGTGATTGTATGATTGGGATTTTAGGATTGTGATTGTATGATTGTCATTGTATGATTGTGATTGTATGATTGTGATTGTATGATTGTGATTGTATGATTGTGATTGTATGATTGTGATTGTATGATTGTGATTGTATGATTGTGATTGTATGATTGCGATTGTATGATTGTGATTGTATGATTGTGATTGTATGATTGTAATTGTATGAATGTGATTGTATGATTGTGATTGTTTGATTGTGATTGTGTGATTACGTTTGTATGATTCTAATTGTATGCATGTGAATGTATAATTCTGATTGTATGTTTGTGATAATATGATTGCGATTGTATGATTGAGATTGTATGATTGTGATTGTGTGATTGTGATTGTATGATTGTGATTGTATGATTGTGATTGTATGATTGTGATTGTATGATTGTGATTGTATGATTGTGATAGTATGATTGTGACTTTATAATTGTGATTATTAGTTTGTGATTGTATGATCGTGATTGTATGATTGTGAATGTAAAATTGTGATTGTATGATTGTGTTCGTATGATTCGAATTGTATGACTGTGACAGTGTGATCGTGATTATCTGATTGTGATTGTATGATTTTGATAGTGTGATTGTGATTGTGATTATATGATAGTGATAGTGATTCTGATTCTATGATTGTATTTTATTATTCTGATTGTATGATTCTGATTATGTGATTGTGTTTTTATGATTCTAATTGTAAGTATATACGAGGGTCATTCAATAAGTAAAGAGACAAATGGCTATAACTCAAAAACGGTTTATTTCAATCTTTCAAAATTAAGGCTATTTTTCAACATAATCTCCCCGCACAGTTATGCACTTGTTCCATCTTCCTTGCAGCTTCCCAATTCCCTTGGCGAAGAATTCTTTCGATTTACCCCGAAGCCACTTTTGCACCGCTTCCTTAACTTCATTGTTAGCAAATCTTTTTTCACGTAGGGCGTCTTTGAGTGGTTCAAACAGGTAAAAATTAGATGGGGCGAGGTTGGGACTGTAGGCAGGATGAGGTAAGACCTCCCAAACCAATTCTTGAAGCTTATCACGGGTCAGCTGGACTAAAAATCTACTGACTGAGCGCTGCTCTTCTAAGGTGCAATCTTCTAGTGGACTTGCCATGGTGAATTGAAAATTTTGAAGTTATGTTGACATAAAATGATGAAACAGCTGATCAGAGCATATCCCAAGGTTGCCAACTAACACTCCTGAAAAGATTGTACACATTCATTGAATAGTTTTAAAATTATAGAATTTGTCTCTTTACTTATTGAATGACCCTCGTATATGTATAATTGTGATTGCGTGATTGTGATTGTATGATTGTGAATGTATGACTGTTATTATATGATTGTAATTGTATGATTGTGATTGTATGATTGTGATTGTAGGATTGTGATTGTATGATTGTGATTGTAAGATTGTAATTGTATGATTGTGATTGTATGATTTTGATTGTATAATTGTGATTGTATGATTGTGATTGTATGATTGTGATAGTATGATTGTGATTGTACGATTGTGATTGTACGATTGTGATTGTACGATTGTGATTTTATGATTGTGACATTATCATTGTAACAGTATGATAGTGATTGTGTGAATGTGATTGTGATTGCATGATCGTAATTGTATGATTGTGGATGTATGATGATGACTGTATGATTGCGATTGTCTGATTGCGATTGTGTGATTGTGATTGTATGATTGTGATTGTATGATTGTGATTGTATGATTGTGGTTGTATGATTGTGATTGTATGATTGTGATCGTATGATTGTGATTATATGATTGTGATTGTATGCCTGTGATTGTATGATTGTGATTGTACGATTATGATTGTACGATTGTGATTTTATGATTGTGACTGTATGATTGTAACTGTATGATAGTGATTGTGTGAATGTGATTGTAGGATTGTAATTGTATGATTATGCTTGTATGATTCTAATTGAATGATTATGATTGTATGATTGTGATCGTATGATTGTGATTATATGATTGTGATTGTATGCCTGTGATTGTATGATTGTGATTGTACGATTATGATTGTACGATTGTGATTTTATGATTGTGACTGTATGATTGTAACTGTATGATAGTGATTGTGTGAATGTGATTGTAGGATTGTAATTGTATGATTATGCTTGTATGATTCTAATTGAATGATTATGATTGTATGATTGTGATTGTATGATTGTGATTGTATGATAGTGATTGCATGATAGTGATTGCATGATTGTGATTGTATGATAGTGATTGTGTGATTGTGTTGATATGATTCTAATTGTATGCATGTGAATGTATTATTCTGATTGCATGCTCGTCATTATATGATTGCGATTGTATGTTTGTGATTGTATGATTGTGATTGTATGATTGTGATTTTATGATTGTGATTGTATGATGGTGATTGTATGATTGTGATTGTATGATTGTGATTGTATCATTGTGATTGTATGATTGCGAATGCAGGATTGTGATTGTGATTGTATCATTGTGATTGTATGATTGCGAATGCAGGATTGTGATTGTGATTGTATGATTTTGATTGTGTGATTGTGTTCCTATGATTCTCATTGTATAACTGTGATTGTATGATAGTGATTGTGTGATTGTGGTTGTCTGATTCTGATTGTATGATTGCGAATGCAGGATTGTGATTGTGATGGTATGATTGCAATTGTATGATTGTGATTGTATGATTGTGATTGTAAGATTGTGATTGTATGATTGTGATTGTATGATTGTGATTGTATGATTGTGATTGTATGATTCTACTTGGGTGATTGTGGTTGTATGATTGTGAATATATAAATGTATTTGCGTGATTGTTATTGCCGGATTGCTATTGTATAATGCTGATTGTATGATAGTGATTGTGTGATTGCGATCGTACGATTGTGGTTCCATGATTGCGATTGTATGTCGGTGATTGTATGATTGTGATTGTATGATTGTGATTGTATGATTGCGATTGTATGATCGTGATTGTATGATCGTGATTGTTTGATCGTGATTGTATGATTGTGATTGTATGATTGTGATTGTATGATTGTGGTTGTATGATTGTGATCGTATGATTGTGATCGTATGATTGTGATTATATGATTGTGATTGTATGACTGTGATTGTATGACTGTGATTGTATGACTGTGATTGTATAATTGTGATTGTATAATTGTGATTGCATGATTGTGATTGTATGATTGTCATTGTACGATTGTGGTTGTACGATTGTGATTGCAGGATTGTGATTGTATGATTGTGATTGTATGATTGTGATTGTATGATTGTGATTGTATGATTGTGATTGTATGATTGTGATTGTATGATTGTGATTGTTTGATTGTGATTGTATGATTGAGATTGTACGATTGTGGTTGTTGTGATTGTGTTGCTATGTTTCTCTATGTATGACTGTGATTGTATGATAGTGATTGTGTGAATGTGGTTGTCTGATTGTGATTGTATGATTGCGAATGCAGGATCGTGATTGTGATTGTATGATTTTGATTGTGTGATTGTGTTCCTATGATTCTCATTGTATAACTGTGATTGTATGATAGTGATTGTGTGATTGTGGTTGTCTGATTCTGATTGTATGATTGCGAATGCAGGATTGTGATTGTGATTGTATGATTGCGGTTGTACGATTGTGATTGTATGATTGTGATTGTAAGATTGTGATTGTATGATTGTGATTGTATGATTGTGATTGTATGATTGTGATTGTATGATTGTGATTGTATGATTGTGATTGTATGATAGTGATTGTACGATTGTGATTGTATGATTGTGATTGCATGATTGTGATTCTATGATTGTCATTGTATGATTGTGGTTTTATGATTGTGATTGTATGATTGTGATTGTAGGATTGTGATTGTATGATTGTGATTGTATGATTCTACTCGGGTGATTGTGGTTGTATGATTGTGAATATATAATTGTATTTGCGTGATTGTTATTGCCGGATTGCTATTGTATAATGCTGATTGTATGATAGTGATTGTGTGATTGTGATTGTACGATTGTGGTTCTATGATTGCGATTGTATGTTGGTGATTGTATGATTGTGATTGTATGATTGTGGTTCTATGATTGTGATTGTATGATTGTGATTGTATGATTGTGGTTGTATGACTGTGATTGTACGATTGTTATTGTGCGATTGTGATTGTACGATTGTGATTTTATGATTGTGACTATATGATTGTAACTGTATGATAGAGATTGTGTAAATATGATTGTGATTGCATGATCGTAATTGTATGATTGTGAATGTATGATTATGATTGTATGATTGTGATTGTATGATTGTGATTATAGAATTGTGATTGTATTATAGTGATTGTATGATTGGGATTTTAGGATTGTGATTGTATGATTGTCATTGTATGATTGTGATTGTATGATTGTGATTGTATGATTGTGATTGTATGATTGTGATTGTATGATTGTGATTGTATGATTGTGATTGTATGATTGTGATTGTATGATTGTGATTGTATGATTGTGATTGTATGATTGCGATTGTATGATTGTGATTGTATGATTGTGATTGTATGATTGTGATTGTATGATTGTGATTGTATGATTGTGATTGTATGATTGTGATTGTATGATTGTGATTGTATGATTGTGATTCCATGATTGTGATTGTATGATTGTAATTGTATGAATGTGATTGTATGATTGTGATTGTTTGATTGTGATTGTGTGATTACGTTTGTATGATTCTAATTGTATGCATGTGAATGTATAATTCTGATTGTATGTTTGTGATAATATGATTGCGATTGTATGATTGAGATTGTATGATTGTGATTGTGTGATTGTGATTGTATGATTGTGATTGTATGATTGTGATTGTATGATTGTGATTGTATGATTGTGATTGTATGATTGTGATAGTATGATTGTGACTTTATAATTGTGATTATTAGTTTGTGATTGTATGATCGTGATTCTATGATTGTGAATGTAAAATTGTGATTGTATGATTGTGTTCGTATGATTCGAATTGTATGACTGTGACAGTGTGATCGTGATTATCTGATTGTGATTGTATGATTTTGATAGTGTGATTGTGATTGTGATTATATGATAGTGATAGTGATTCTGATTCTATGATTGTATTTTATTATTCTGATTGTATGATTCTGATTATGTGATTGTGTTTGTATGATTCTAATTGTAAGTATATACATGTATAATTGTGATTGCGTGATTGTGATTGTATGATTGTGAATGTATGACTGTTATTATATGATTGTAATTGTATGATTGTGATTGTATGATTGTGATTGTAGGATTGTGATTGTATGATTGTGATTGTAAGATTGTAATTGTATGATTGTGATTGTATGATTTTGATTGTATAATTGTGATTGTATGATTGTGATTGTATGATTGTGATAGTATGATTGTGATAGTATGATTGTGATTGTACGATTGTGATTGTACGATTGTGATTGTACGATTGTGATTTTATGATTGTGACATTATCATTGTAACAGTATGATAGTGATTGTGTGAATGTGATTGTGATTGCATGATCGTAATTGTATGATTGTGGATGTATGATGATGACTGTATGATTGCGATTGTCTGATTGCGATTGTGTGATTGTGATTGTATGATTGTGATTGTATGATTGTGATTGTATGATTGTGGTTGTATGATTGTGATTGTATGATTGTGATCGTATGATTGTCATTATATGATTGTGATTGTATGCCTGTGATTGTATGATTGTGATTGTACGATTATGATTGTACGATTGTGATTTTATGATTGTGACTGTATGATTGTAACTGTATGATAGTGATTGTGTGAATGTGATTGTAGGATTGTAATTGTATGATTATGCTTGTATGATTCTAATTGAATGATTATGATTGTATGATTGTGATCGTATGATTGTGATTATATGATTGTGATTGTATGCCTGTGATTGTATGATTGTGATTGTACGATTATGATTGTACGATTGTGATTTTATGATTGTGACTGTATGATTGTAACTGTATGATAGTGATTGTGTGAATGTGATTGTAGGATTGTAATTGTAAGATTATGCTTGTATGATTCTAATTGAATGATTATGATTGTATGATTGTGATTGTATGATTGTGATTGTATGATAGTGATTGTATGATAGTGATTGCATGATTGTGATTGTATGATAGTGATTGTGTGATTGTGTTGGTATGATTCTAATTGTATGCATGTGAATGTATTATTCTGATTGCATGCTCGTGATTATATGATTGCGATTGTATGTTTGTGATTGTATGATTGTGATTATATGATTGTGATTGTATGATTGTGGTTGTATGATTGTGATTGTATGATTGTGATCGTATGATTGTGATTATATGATTGTGATTGTATGCCTGTGATTGTATGATTGTGATTGTACGATTATGATTGTACGATTGTGATTTTATGATTGTGACTGTATGATTGTAACTGTATGATAGTGATTGTGTGAATGTGATTGTAGGATTGTAATTGTTGATTATGCTTGTATGATTCTAATTGATGATTATGATTGTATGATTGTGATTGTATGACTGTGATTGTATGATTGTGATTGTATGATTGTGATTGTGTGATTGTGTTTGTATGATTCTAATTGTATGCATGTGAATGTATAATTCTGATTGTATGTTCGTGATAATATGATTGCGATTGTATGTTTGTGATTGTATGATTGTGATTGCATGATTGTGATTGTATGATTTTGATTTTATGATTGTGATTGTATGATTGTGATTGTATGATTGTGATTGTATGACTGTGATTGTATGATTGTGATTGTATGATTGTGGTTGTATGATTGCGATTGTATGGTTGTGATTGTATGATTGTGATTGTAAGATTGTGATTTTATGATTGTGACTGTATGATTGTATCTGTATGATAGTGATTGTGTGAATGTGATTGTAGGATTGTAATTGTATGATTATGCTTGTATGATTCTAATTGAATGATTATGATTGTATGATTGTGATTGTATGATTGTAATTGTATGATAGTGATTGCATGATAGTGATTGCATGATTGTGATTGTATGATAGTGATTGTGTGATTGTGTTGATATGATTCTAATTGTATGCATGTGAATGTATTATTCTGATTGCATGCTCGTGATTATATGATTGCGATTGTATGTTTGTGATTGTATGATTGTGATTGTATGATTGTGATTTTATGATTGTGATTGTATGATGGTGATTGTATGATTGTGATTGTATGATTGTGATTGTATCATTGTGATTGTATGATTGCGAATGCAGGATTGTGATTGTGACTGTATGATTTTGATTGTGTGATTGTGTTCCTATGATTCTCATTGTATAACTGTGATTGTATGATAGTGATTGTGTGATTGTGGTTGTCTGATTCTGATTGTATGATTGCGAATGCAGGATTGTGATTGTGATTGTATGATTGCAATTGTATGATTGTGATTGTATGATTGTGATTGTAAGATTGTGATTGTATGATTGTGATTGTATGATTGTGATTGTATGATTCTACTTGGGTGATTGTGGTTGTATGATTGTGAATATATAATTGTATTTGCGTGATTGTTATTGCCGGATTGCTATTGTATAATGCTGATTGTATGATAGTGATTGTGTGATTGCGATTGTAGGATTGTGGTTCCATGATTGCGATTGTATGTCGGTGATTGTATGATTGTGATTGTATGATTGTGATTGTATGATCGTGATTGTATGATCGTGATTGTTTGATTGTGATTGTATGATTGTGATTGTATGATTGTGATTGTATGATTGTGATTGTCTGATTGTGAATGTATGATTGTGATTGTATGATTGTGGTTGTACGAATATGACTGTACGATTGTGATTGTACGATTGTGATTTTATGATTGTGACATTATCATTGTAACTGTATGATAGTGATTGTGTGAATGTGATTGTGCTTGCATGATCGTAATTGTATGATTGTGGATGTATGATGATGACTGTATGATTGCGATTGTCTGATTGCGATTGTGTGATTGTGATTGTATGATTGTGATTGTATGATTGTGATTGTATGATTGTGGTTGTATGATTGTGATTGTATGATTGTGATCGTATGATTGTGATTATATGATTGTGATTGTATGCCTGTGATTGTATGATTGTGATTGTACGATTATGATTGTACGATTGTGATTTTATGATTGTGACTGTATGATTATAACTGTATGATAGTGATTGTGTGAATGTGATTGTAGGATTGTAATTGTATGATTATGCTTTTATGATTCTAATTGAATGATTATGATTGTATGATTGTGATTGTATGATTGTGATTGTATGATAGTGATTGCATGATAGTGATTGCATGATTGTGATTGTATGATAGTGATTGTGTGATTGTGTTGATATGATTCTAATTGTATGCATGTGAATGTATTATTCTGATTGCATGCTCGTCATTATATGATTGCGATTGTATGTTTGTGATTGTATGATTGTGATTGTATGATTGTGATTTTATGATTGTGATTGTATGATGGTGATTGTATGATTGTGATTGTATGATTGTGATTGTATCATTGTGATTGTATGATTGCGAATGCAGGATTGTGATTGTGATTGTATGATTTTGATTGTGTGATTGTGTTCCTATGATTCTCATTGTATAACTGTGATTGTATGATAGTGATTGTGTGATTGTGGTTGTCTGATTCTGATTGTATGATTGCGAATGCAGGATTGTGATTGTGATGGTATGATTGCAATTGTATGATTGTGATTGTATGATTGTGATTGTAAGATTGTGATTGTATGATTGTGATTGTATGATTGTGATTGTATGATTGTGATTGTATGATTCTACTTGGGTGATTGTGGTTGTATGATTGTGAATATATAAATGTATTTGCGTGATTGTTATTGCCGGATTGCTATTGTATAATGCTGATTGTATGATAGTGATTGTGTGATTGCGATCGTACGATTGTGGTTCCATGATTGCGATTGTATGTCGGTGATTGTATGATTGTGATTGTATGATTGTGATTGTATGATTGTGATTGTATGATTGTGATTGTATGATTGTGATTGTATGATTGTGACTGTATAATTGTGATTGTATGATTGTAATTGTATGATTGTTATTGTATGATTGTGATTGTATGATTGTGATTGTATGATTGCGATTGTAGGGTTGTGATTATGAGATTGTGATTGTATGATTGTAATTGTATGATTGTGATTGCATGATTGTGATTGTATGATAGTGATTGTACGATTGTGTTTGTTGTGACTGTGTTGCTATGTTTCTCTATGTATAACTGTGATTGTATGATAGTGATTGTGTGATTGTGATTGTATGATTGTGTTTTTATAATTGTGACTGAATGATTTTAATTGCATGATTGTGATTGTATGATTGTGATTGTATGATTGAGATTGTACGATTGTGGTTGTTGTGATTGTGTTGCTATGTTTCTCTATGTATGACTGTGATTGTATGATAGTGATTGTGTGAATGTGGTTGTCTGATTGTGATTGTATGATTGCGAATGCAGGATCGTGATTGTGATTGTATGATTTTGATTGTGTGATTGTGTTCCTATGATTCTCATTGTATAACTGTGATTGTATGATAGTGATTGTGTGATTGTGGTTGTCTGATTCTGATTGTATGATTGCGAATGCAGGATTGTGATTGTGATTGTATGATTGCGGTTGTATGATTGTGATTGTATGATTGTGATTGTAAGATTGTGATTGTATGATTATGATTGTATGATTGTGATTGTATGATTCTACTTGGGTGATTGTGGTTTTATGATTGTGAATATATAATTGTATTTGCGGGATTGTTATTGCCGGATTGCTATTGTATAATGCTAATTGTATGATAGTGATTGTGCGATTGTGATTGTACGATTGTGGTTCCATGATTGCGATTGTATGTCGGTGATTGTATGATTGTGATTGTATGACTGTGATTGTATGATTGTGGTTGTACGATTATGACTGTACGATTGTGATTGTACGATTGTCATTTTATGATTGTGACTGTATGCTTGTAACTGTATGATATTGATTGTGTGAATGTGATTGTGATTGCATGATCGCAATTGTATGATTGTGAATGTATGATTATGATTCTCTGATTGCAATTGTATGATTGCGATTGTGTGATTGTGAATGTATGATTCTTATTGTATGATTGTGATTCTATGATTGTGATTGTATGATTGTAATTGTATGAATGTGATTGTATGATTGTGATTGCTTGATTGTGATTGTGTGATTGCGTTTGTATGATTCTAATTGTATGCATGTGAATGTATAATTCTGATTGTATGTTTGTGATAATATGATTGCGATTGCATGATTGAGATTGTATGATTGTGATTGTATGATTGTGATTGTAGGATTGTGATTGTATAATTGTGATTGTAAGATTGTAATTGTATGATTGTGATTGGATGATTTTGATTGTATAATTGTGATTGTATGATTGTGATTGTATGATTGTAACCGTATGATAGTGATTGTGTGAATGTGATTGTAGGATTGTAATTGTATGATTATGCTTGTATGATTCTAATTGAATAATTATGATTGTATGATTGTGATTGTATGATTGTGATTGTATGATAGTGATTGTATGATAGTGATTGCATGATTGTGATTGTATGATAGTGATTGTGTGATTGTGTTGGTATGATTCTAATTGTATGCATGTGAATGTATTATTCTGGTTGCATGCTCGTGATTATATGATTGGGATTGTATGTTTGTGATTGTATGATTGTGATTGTATGATTGTGATTGTATGATTGTGATTTTATGATTGTGATTGTATGATAGTGATTGTATGATTGTGATTGTATGATTGTGATTGTATGATTGTGATTGTATGATTGTGATTGTATGATTGTGATTGTATGATAGTGATTGTGTGATTGTGATTGTACGACTGTGGTTCTATGATTGCGATTGTATGTTGGTGATTGTATGATTGTGATTGTATGATTGAGGTTCTATGATTGTGATTGTATGATTATGATTGTATGATTGTGATTGTATGAATGTGTTTGTATGATTGTGATTGTATGATTGTGGTTGTATGATTGTGATTGTATGATTGTGATCGTATGATTGTGATTATATGATTGTGATTGTATGCCTGCGATTGTATGATTGTGATTGTACGATTATGATTGTGCGATTGTGATTTTATGATTGTGACTGTATGATTGTAACTGTATGATAGTGATTGTGTGAATGTGATTGTAGGATTGTAATTGTATGATTATGCTTGTATGATTCTAATTGAATGATTATGATTGTATGATTGTGATTGTATGATTGTGATTGTATGATAGTGATTGCATGATTGTGATTGTATGATAGTGATTGTGTGATTGTGTTGGTATGATTCTAATTGTATGCATGTGAATGTATTATTCTGATTGCATGCTCGTGATTATATGATTGCGATTGTATGTTTGTGATTGTATGATTGTGGTTGTATGATTGTGATTGTATGATTGTGATTGTATGATTGTGATTGTATGATTGTGATTTTATGATTGTAATTGTATGATTGTGATTGTATGATTGTGATTGTATGATTGTGATTGTATGACTGTGATTGTATGATTCTGATTGTATGATTCTGATTATGTGATTGTGTTTGTATGATTCTAATTGTAAGTATATATATGTATAATTGTGATTGCGTGATTGTGATTGTATGATTGTGAATGTATGACTGTTATTATATGATTGTAATTGTATGATTGTGATTGTATGATTGTGATTGTAGGATTGTGAGTGTATGATTGTGATTGTAAGATTGTAATTGTATGATTGTGATTGTACGATTTTGATTGTATAATTGTGATTGTATGATTGTGATTGTATGATTGTGATAGTATGATTGTGATTGTACGATTGTGATTGTACGATTGTGATTGTACGATTGTGATTTTATGATTGTGACATTATCATTGTAACTGTATGATAGTGATTGTGTGAATGTGATTGTGATTGCATGATCGCAATTGTATGATTGTGGATGTATGATGATGACTGTATGATTGCGATTGTCTGATTGCGATTGTGTGATTGTGATTGTATGATTGTGATTGTATGATTGTGATTGTATGATTGTGGTTGTATGATTGTGATTGTATGATTGTGATCGTATGATTGTGATTATATGATTGTGATTGTATGCCTGTGATTGTATGATTGTGATTGTACGATTATGATTGTACGATTCTGATTTTATGATTGTGACTGTATGATTGTAACTGTATGATAGTGATTGTGTGAATGCGATTGTAGGATTGTAATTGTATGATTATGCTTGTATGATTCTAATTGAATGATTATGATTGTATGATTGTGATTGTATGATTGTGATTGTATGATAGTGATTGTATGATAGTGATTACATGATTGTGATTGTATCATAGTGATTGTGTTATTGTGTTGGTATGATTCTAATTGTATGCATGTGAATGTATTATTCTGATTGCATGCTCGTGATTATATGATTGCGATTGTATGTTTGTGATTGTATGATTGTGATTGTATGATTGTGATTGTATGATTGTGATTGTATGATTGTGGTTGTATGATTGTGATTGTATGATTGTGATCGTATGATTGTGATTATATGCTTGTGATTGTATGCCTGTGATTGCATGATTGTGATTGTACGATTATGATTGTACGATTGTGATTTTATGATTGTGACTGTATGATTGTAACTGTATGATAGTGATTGTGTGAATGTGATTGTAGGATTATAATTGTTGATTATGCTTGTACGATTCTAATTGAATGATTATGATTGTATGATTGCGATTGTATGATTGTGATTGTATGATAGTGATTGCATGATTGTGATTGTATGATAGTGATTGTGTGATTGTGTTGGTATGATTCTAATTGTATGCATGTGAATGTATTATTCTGATTGCATGCTCGTGATTATATGATTGCGATTGTATGTTTGTGATTGTATGATTGTGATTGCATGATTGTGATTGTATGATTTTGATTGTATGATTGTGATTGTAGGATTGCAACTGTATCATTATGCTTATATGATTCTAATTGCATGATTGTGATTGTATGATTGTGATTGTATGATTGCGATTGTAAGGTTGTGATTGTATGATTGTGATTGTAAGATTGTGATTTTATGATTGTGACTGTATGATTGTAACTGTATGATAGTGATTGTGTGAATGTGATTGTAGGATTGTAATTGTATGATTATGCTTGTATGATTCTAATTGAATGATTATGATTGTATGATTGTGATTGTATGGTTGTGATTGTATGATAGTGATGGCATGATAGTGATTGTATCATTGTGATTGTATGATTGCGAATGCAGGATTGTGATTGTGATTGTATGATTGCGATTGTATGATTGTGATTGTATGATTGCGATTGTATGATTGTGATTGTAGGATTGTGATTGTATGATTGTGATTGTATGATTGTGATTGTATGATTGTGATTGTATGATTCTACTCGGGTGATTGTGGTTGTATGATTGTGAATATATAATTGTATTTGCGTGATTGTTATTGCCGGATTGCTATTGTATAATGCTGATTGTATGATAGTGATTGTGTGATTGTGATTGTACGATTGTGGTTCTATGATTGCGATTGTATGTTGGTGATTGTATGATTGTGATTGTATGATTGTGGTTCTATGATTGTGATTGTATGATTGTGATTGTATGATTGTGGTTGTATGACTGTGATTGTACGATTGTTATTGTACGATTGTGATTGTACGATTGTGATTTTATGATTGTGACTATATGATTGTAACTGTATGATAGAGATTGTGTAAATATGATTGTGATTGCATGATCGTAATTGTATGATTGTGAATGTATGATTATGATTGTATGATTGTGATTGTATGATTGTGATTGTATGATTGTGATTGTATGATTGTGATTGTATGATTGTGATTGTATGATTGTGATTGTATGATTGTGATTGTATGATTGTGATTGTATGATTGTGATTGTATGATTGTGATTGTATGATTGTGATTCCATGATTGTGATTGTATGATTGTAATTGTATGAATGTGATTGTATGATTGTGATTGTTTGATTGTGATTGTGTGATTACGTTTGTATGATTCTAATTGTATGCATGTGAATGTATAATTCTGATTGTATGTTTGTGATAATATGATTGCGATTGTATGATTGAGATTGTATGATTGTGATTGTGTGATTGTGATTGTATGATTGTGATTGTATGATTGTGATTGTATGATTGTGATTGTATGATTGTGATTGTATGATTGTGATTGTATGATTGTGATTGTATGATTGTGATTGTATGATTGTGATTGTATGATTGTGATTGTATGATTGTGATTGTAAGATTGTGATTTTATGATTGTGGTTGTACGATTGTGATTGCAGGATTGTGATTGTATGATTGTGATTGTATGATTGTGATTGTATGATTGTGATTGTATGATTGTGATTGTATGATTGTGATTGTATGATTGTGATTGTATGATTGTGATTGTATGATTGTGATTGTATGATTGTGATTGTATGATTGTGATTGTATGATTGTAATTGTATGATTGTGATTGCATGATTGTGATTGTATGATAGTGATTGTACGATTGTGTTCGTTGTGATTGTGTTGCTATGTTTCTCTATGTATAACTGTGATTGTATGATAGTGATTGTGTGATTGTGATTGTATGATTGTGTTTTTATAATTGTGACTGTATGATTTTAATTGTATGATTGTAATTGTATGATTGCGATTGTATGATTGAGATTGTACGATTGTGGTTGTTGTGATTGTGTTGCTATGTTTCTCTATGTATGACTGTGGTTGTATGATAGTGATTGTGTGAATGTGGTTGTCTGATTGTGATTGTATGATTGCGAATGCAGGATTGTGATTGTGATTGTATGATTTTGATTGTGTGATTGTGTTCCTATGATTCTCATTGTATAACTGTGATTGTATGATAGTGATTGTGTTTGTGGTTGTCTGATTCTGATTGTATGATTGCGAATGCAGGATTGTGATTGTGATTGTATCTTTGTGATTGTATGATTGTGATTGTATGATTGTGATTGTACGATTGTGATTGTACGATTGTGATTGTACGATTGTGATTTTATAATTGTGACATTATCATTGTAACTGTATGATATTGATTGTGTGAATGTGATTGTGATTGCATGATCGCAATTGTATGATTGTGAATGTATGATTATGATTCTCTGATTGCAATTGTCTGTTTTGCGATTGTGTGATTGTGAATGTATGATTCTGACTCTATGATTGTGATTCCATGATTGTGATTGTATGATTGTAATTGTATGAATGTGATTGTATGATTGTGATTGTATGATTGTGATTGTATGATTGTGATTGTATGATTGTGATTGTATGATTGTGATTGTATGATTGTGATTGTATGATGCTACTTGGGTGATTGTGGTTGTATGATTGTGAATATATAATTATATTTGCGTGATTGTTATTGCCGGATTGCTATTGTATAATGCTGATTGTATGATAGTGATTGTGTGATTGTGATTGTACGATTGTGGTTCTATGATTGCGATTGTATGTTGGTGATTGTATGATTGTGATTGTATGATTGTGGTTCTATGATTGTGATTGTATGATTGTGATTGTATGATTGTGGTTGTATGACTGTGATTGTACGATTGTGATTTTATGATTGTGACTATATGATTGTAACTGTATGATAGAGATTGTGTAAATATGATTGTGATTGCATGATCGTAATTGTATGATTGTGAATGTATGATTATGATTGTATGATTGTGATTGTATGATTGTGATTGTATGATTGTGATTGTATGATTGTGATTGTATGATTGTGATTGTATGATTGTGATTGTATGATTGTGATTGTATGATTGTGATTGTATGATTGTGATTGTATGATTGTGATTGTATGATTGTGATTGTATGATTGTGATTGTATGATTGTGATTCCATGATTGTGATTGTATGATTGTAATTGTATGAATGTGATTGTATGATTGTGATTGTTTGATTGTGATTGTGTGATTACGTTTGTATGATTCTAATTGTATGCATGTGAATGTATAATTCTGATTGTATGTTTGTGATAATATGATTGCGATTGTATGATTGAGATTGTATGATTGTGATTGTGTGATTGTGATTGTACGATTGTGATTGTATGATTGTGATTGTATGATTGTGATTGTATGATTGTGATTGTATGATTGTGATTGTATGATTGTGATTGTATGATTGTGATTGTATGATTGTGATTGTAAGATTGTGATTTTATGATTGTGGTTGTACGATTGTGATTGCAGGATTGTGATTGTATGATTGTGATTGTATGATTGTGATTGTATGATTGTGATTGTATGATTGTGATTGTATTATTGTGATTGTATGATTGTGATTGTATGATTGTGATTGTATGATTGTGATTGTATGATTGTAATTGTATGATTGTGATTGTATGATTGTGATTTTATGATTGCGATTGTAGGGTTGTGATTGTGAGATTGTGATTGTATGATTGTAATTGTATGATTGTGATTGCATGATTGTGATTGTATGATAGTGATTGTACGATTGTGTTCGTTGTGATTGTGTTGCTATGTTTCTCTATGTATAACTGTGGTTGTATGATAGTGATTGTGTGATTGTGATTGTATGATTGTGTTTTTATAATTGTGACTGTATGATTTTAATTGTATGATTGTAATTGTATGATTGCGATTGTATGATTGAGATTGTACGATTGTGGTTGTTGTGATTGTGTTGCTATGTTTCTCTATGTATGACTGTGGTTGTGTGATAGTGATTGTGTAAATGTGGTTGTCTGATTGTGATTGTATGATTGCGAATGCAGGATTGTGATTGTGATTGTATGATTTTGATTGTGTGATTGTGTTCCTATGATTCTCATTGTATAACTGTGATTGTATGATAGTGATTGTGTGATTGTGGTTGTCTGATTCTGATTGTATGATTGCGAATGCAGGATTGTGATTGTGATTGTGATTGTATGATTGCGATTGTATGATTGTGATTGTATGATTGCGATTGTAAGGTTGTGATTGTATGATTGTGATTGTAAGATTGTGATTTTATGATTGTGACTGTATGATTGTAACTGTATGATAGTGATTGTGTGAATGTGATTGTAGGATTGTAATTGTATGATTATGCTTGTATGATTCTAATTGAATGATTATGATTGTATGATTGTGATTGTATGGTTGTGATTGTATGATAGTGATGGCATGATAGTGATTGTATCATTGTGATTGTATGATTGCGAATGCAGGATTGTGATTGTGATTGTATGATTTTGATTGTGTGATTGTGTTCCTACGATTCTCATTGTATAACTGTGATTGTATGATAGTGATTGTGTGATTGTGGTTGTCTGATTCTGATTGTATGATTGCGAATGCAGGATTGTGATTGTGATTGTATGATTGCGATTGTATGATTGTGATTGTATGATTGCGATTGTATGATTGTGATTGTAGGATTGTGATTGTATGATTGTGATTGTATGATTGTGATTGTATGATTCTACTCGGGTGATTGTGGTTGTATGATTGTGAATATATAATTGTATTTGCGTGATTGTTATTGCCGGATTGCTATTGTATAATGCTGATTGTATGATAGTGATTGTGTGATTGTGATTGTACGATTGTGGTTCTATGATTGCGATTGTATGTTGGTGATTGTATGATTGTGATTGTATGATTGTGGTTCTATGATTGTGATTGTATGATTGTGATTGTATGATTGTGGTTGTATGGCTGTGATTGTACGATTGTTATTGTACGATTGTGATTGTACGATTGTGATTTTATGATTGTGACTATATGATTGTAACTGTATGATAGAGATTGTGTAAATATGATTGTGATTGCATGATCGTAATTGTATGATTGTGAATGTATGATTATGATTGTATGATTGTGATTGTATGATTGTGATTGTATGATTGTGATTGTATGATTGTGATTGTATGATTGTGATTGTATGATTGTGATTGTATGATTGTGATTGTATGATTGTGATTGTATGATTGTGATTGTATGATTGTGATTGTATGATTGTGATTGTATGATTGTGATTGTATGATTGTGATTGTATGATTGTGATTGTATGATTGTGATTGTATGATTGTGATTCCATGATTGTGATTGTATGATTGTAATTGTATGAATGTGATTGTATGATTGTGATTGTTTGATTGTGATTGTGTGATTACGTTTGTATGATTCTAATTGTATGCATGTGAATGTATAATTCTGATTGTATGTTTGTGATAATATGATTGCGATTGTATGATTGAGATTGTATGATTGTGATTGTGTGATTGTGATTGTATGATTGTGATTGTATGATTGTGATTGTATGATTGTGATTGTATGATTGTGATTGTATGATTGTGATTGTATGATTGTGATTGTATGATTGTGATTGTATGATTGTGATTGTATGATTGTGATTGTAAGATTGTGATTTTATGATTGTGGTTGTACGATTGTGATTGCAGGATTGTGATTGTATGATTGTGATTGTATGATTGTGATTGTATAATTGTGATTGTATGATTGTGATTGTATGATTGTGATTGTATGATTGTGATTGTATGATTGTGATTGTATGATTGTGATTGTATGATTGTGATTGTATGATTGTAATTGTATGATTGTGATTGCATGATTGTGATTGTATGATAGTGATTGTACGATTGTGTTCGTTGTGATTGTGTTGCTATGTTTCTCTATGTATAACTGTGATTGTATGATAGTGATTGTGTGATTGTGATTGTATGATTGTGTTTTTATAATTGTGACTGTATGATTTTAATTGTATGATTGTAATTGTATGATTGCGATTGTATGATTGAGATTGTACGATTGTGGTTGTTGTGATTGTGTTGCTATGTTTCTCTATGTATGACTGTGGTTGTATGATAGTGATTGTGTGAATGTGGTTGTCTGATTGTGATTGTATGATTGCGAATGAAGGATTGTGATTGTGATTTTATGATTTTGATTGTGTGATTGTGTTCCTATGATTCTCATTGTATAACTGTGATTGTATGATAGTGATTGTGTTTGTGGTTGTCTGATTCTGATTGTATGATTGCGAATGCAGGATTGTGATTGTGATTGTATCTTTGTGATTGTATGATTGTGATTGTATGATTGTGATTGTACGATTGTGATTGTACGATTGTGATTGTACGATTGTGATTTTATAATTGTGACATTATCATTGTAACTGTATGATATTGATTGTGTGAATGTGATTGTGATTGCATGATCGCAATTGTATGATTGTGAATGTATGATTATGATTCTCTGATTGCAATTGTCTGTTTTGCGATTGTGTGATTGTGAATGTATGATTCTGACTCTATGATTGTGATTCCATGATTGTGATTGTATGATTGTAATTGTATGAATGTGATTGTATGATTGTGATTGTATGATTGTGATTGTATGATTGTGATTGTATGATTGTGATTGTATGATTGTGATTGTATGATTGTGATTGTATGATGCTACTTGGGTGATTGTGGTTGTATGATTGTGAATATATAATTATATTTGCGTGATTGTTATTGCCGGATTGCTATTGTATAATGCTGATTGTATGATAGTGATTGTGTGATTGTGATTGTACGATTGTGGTTCTATGATTGCGATTGTATGTTGGTGATTGTATGATTGTGATTGTATGATTGTGGTTCTATGATTGTGATTGTATGATTGTGATTGTATGATTGTGGTTGTATGACTGTGATTGTACGATTGTTATTGTACGATTGTGATTGTACGATTGTGATTTTATGATTGTGACTATATGATTGTAACTGTATGATAGAGATTGTGTAAATATGATTGTGATTGCATGATCGTAATTGTATGATTGTGAATGTATGATTATGATTGTATGATTGTGATTGTATGATTGTGATTGTATGATTGTGATTGTATGATTGTGATTGTATGATTGTGATTGTATGATTGTGATTGTATGATTGTGATTGTATGATTGTGATTGTATGATTGTGATTGTATGATTGTGATTGTATGATTGTGATTGTATGATTGTGATTGTATGATTGTGATTGTATGATTGTGATTGTATGATTGTGATTCCATGATTGTGATTGTATGATTGTAATTGTATGAATGTGATTGTATGATTGTGATTGTTTGATTGTGATTGTGTGATTACGTTTGTATGATTCTAATTGTATGCATGTGAATGTATAATTCTGATTGTATGTTTGTGATAATATGATTGCGATTGTATGATTGAGATTGTATGATTGTGATTGTGTGATTGTGATTGTACGATTGTGATTGTATGATTGTGATTGTATGATTGTGATTGTATGATTGTGATTGTATGATTGTGATTGTATGATTGTGATTGTATGATTGTGATTGTATGATTGTGATTGTAAGATTGTGATTTTATGATTGTGGTTGTACGATTGTGATTGCAGGATTGTGATTGTATGATTGTGATTGTATGATTGTGATTGTATGATTGTGATTGTATGATTGTGATTGTATGATTGTGATTGTATTATTGTGATTGTATGATTGTGATTGTATGATTGTGATTGTATGATTGTGATTGTATGATTGTAATTGTATGATTGTGATTGTATGATTGTGATTTTATGATTGCGATTGTAGGGTTGTGATTGTGAGATTGTGATTGTATGATTGTAACTGTATGATTGTGATTGCATGATTGTGATTGTATGATAGTGATTGTACGATTGTGTTCGTTGTGATTGTGTTGCTATGTTTCTCTATGTATAACTGTGATTGTATGATAGTGATTGTGTGATTGTGATTGTATGATTGTGTTTTTATAATTGTGACTGTATGATTTTAATTGTATGATTGTAATTGTATGATTGCGATTGTATGATTGAGATTGTACGATTGTGGTTGTTGTGATTGTGTTGCTATGTTTCTCTATGTATGACTGTGGTTGTATGATAGTGGTTGTGTGAATGTGGTTGTCTGATTGTGATTGTATGATTGCGAATGCAGGATTGTGATTGTGATTGTATGATTTTGATTGTGTGATTGTGTTCCTATGATTCTCATTGTATAACTGTGATTGTATGATAGTGATTGTGTGATTGTGGTTGTCTGATTCTGATTGTATGATTGCGAATGCAGGATTGTGATTGTGATTGTGATTGTATGATTGCGATTGTATGATTGTGATTGTATGATTGCGATTGTAAGGTTGTGATTGTATGATTGTGATTGTAAGATTGTGATTTTATGATTGTGACTGTATGATTGTAACTGTATGATAGTGATTGTGTGAATGTGATTGTAGGATTGTAATTGTATGATTATGCTTGTATGATTCTAATTGAATGATTATGATTGTATGATTGTGATTGTATGATTGTGATTGTATGATAGTGATTGTGTGAATGTGGTTGTCTAATTGTGATTGTATGATTGCGAATGCAGGATTGTGATTGTGATAGTATGATTGTGATTGTATGATTGTGATTGTATGATTGTGATTGTATGATTGTGATTGTACGATTGTGATTGCATGATTGTGATTCTATGATTGTCATTGTATGATTGTGATTGTATGATTGTGATTGTATGATTGTGATTCCATGATTGTGATTGTATGATTGTAATTGTATGAATGTGATTGTATGATTGTGATTGTTTGATTGTGATTGTGTGATTACGTTTGTATGATTCTAATTGTATGCATGTGAATGTATAATTCTGATTGTATGTTTGTGATAATATGATTGCGATTGTATGATTGAGATTGTATGATTGTGATTGTGTGATTGTGATTGTACGATTGTGATTGTATGATTGTGATTGTATGATTGTGATTGTATGATTGTGATTGTATGATTGTGATTGTATGATTGTGATTGTATGATTGTGATTGTATGATTGTGATTGTAAGATTGTGATTTTATGATTGTGGTTGTACGATTGTGATTGCAGGATTGTGATTGTATGATTGTGATTGTATGATTGTGATTGTATGATTGTGATTGTATGATTGTGATTGTATGATTGTGATTGTATGATTGTGATTGTATGATTGTGATTGTATGATTGTAATTGTATGATTGTGATTGTATGATTGTGATTTTATGATTGCGATTGTAGGGTTGTGATTGTGAGATTGTGATTGTATGATTGTAATTGTATGATTGTGATTGTATGATTGTGGTTGTGTGATTGTGATTGTATGATTGTGATCGTATGATTGTGATTATATGCTTGTGATTGTATGCCTGTGATTGTATGATTGTGATTGTACGATTATGATTGTACGATTGTGATTTTATGATTGTGACTGTATGATTGTAACTGTATGATAGTGATTGTGTGAATGTGATTGTAGGATTATAATTGTTGATTATGCTTGTACGATTCTAATTGAATGATTATGATTGTATGATTGCGATTGTATGATTGTGATTGTATGATAGTGATTGCATGATTGTGATTGTATGATAGTGATTGTGTGATTGTGTTGGTATGATTCTAATTGTATGCATGTGAATGTATTATTCTGATTGCATGCTCGTGATTATATGATTGCGATTGTATGTTTGTGATTGTATGATTGTGATTGCATGATTGTGATTGTATGATTTTGATTGTATGATTGTGATTGTAGGATTGCAACTGTATCATTATGCTTATATGATTCTAATTGCATGATTGTGATTGTATGATTGTGATTGTATGATTGCGATTGTAAGGTTGTGATTGTATGATTGTGATTGTAAGATTGTGATTTTATGATTGTGACTGTATGATTGTAACTGTATGATAGTGATTGTGTGAATGTGATTGTAGGATTGTAATTGTATGATTATGCTTGTATGATTCTAATTGAATGATTATGATTGTTTGATTGTGATTGTATGGTTGTGATTGTATGATAGTGATGGCATGATAGTGATTGTATCATTGTGATTGTATGATTGCGAATGCAGGATTGTGATTGTGATTGTATGATTTTGATTGTGTGATTGTGTTCCTACGATTCTCATTGTATAACTGTGATTGTATGATAGTGATTGTGTGATTGTGGTTGTCTGATTCTGTTGTATGATTGCGAATGCAGGATTGTGATTGTGATTGTATGATTGCGATTGTATGATTGTGATTGTATGATTGCGATTGTATGATTGTGATTGTAGGATTGTGATTGTATGATTGTGATTGTATGATTGTGATTGTATGATTGTGATTGTATGATTCTACTCGGGTGATTGTGGTTGTATGATTGTGAATATATAATTGTATTTGCGTGATTGTTATTGCCGGATTGCTATTGTATAATGCTGATTGTATGATAGTGATTGTGTGATTGTGATTGTACGATTGTGGTTCTATGATTGCGATTGTATGTTGGTGATTGTATGATTGTGATTGTATGATTGTGGTTCTATGATTGTGATTGTATGATTGTGATTGTATGATTGTGGTTGTATGGCTGTGATTGTACGATTGTTATTGTACGATTGTGATTGTACGATTGTGATTTTATGATTGTGACTATATGATTGTAACTGTATGATAGAGATTGTGTAAATATGATTGTGATTGCATGATCGTAATTGTATGATTGTGAATGTATGATTATGATTGTATGATTGTGATTGTATGATTGTGATTGTATGATTGTGATTGTATGATTGTGATTGTATGATTGTGATTGTATGATTGTGATTGTATGATTGTGATTGTATGATTGTGATTGTATGATTGTGATTGTATGATTGTGATTGTATGATTGTGATTGTATGATTGTGATTGTATGATTGTGATTGTATGATTGTGATTGTATGATTGTGATTGTATGATTGTGATTGTATGATTGTGATTCCATGATTGTGATTGTATGATTGTAATTGTATGAATGTGATTGTATGATTGTGATTGTTTGATTGTGATTGTGTGATTACGTTTGTATGATTCTAATTGTATGCATGTGAATGTATAATTCTGATTGTATGTTTGTGATAATATGATTGCGATTGTATGATTGAGATTGTATGATTGTGATTGTGTGATTGTGATTGTATGATTGTGATTGTATGATTGTGATTGTATGATTGTGATTGTATGATTGTGATTGTATGATTGTGATTGTATGATTGTGATTGTATGATTGTGATTGTATGATTGTGATTGTATGATTGTGATTGTATGATTGTGATTGTATGATTGTGATTGTAAGATTGTGATTTTATGATTGTGGTTGTACGATTGTGATTGCAGGATTGTGATTGTATGATTGTGATTGTATGATTGTGATTGTATGATTGTGATTGTATGATTGTGATTGTATGATTGTGATTGTATGATTGTGATTGTATGATTGTGATTGTATGATTGTGATTGTATGATTGTGATTGTATGATTGTGATTGTATGATTGTAATTGTATGATTGTGATTGCATGATTGTGATTGTATGATAGTGATTGTACGATTGTGTTCGTTGTGATTGTGTTGCTATGTTTCTCTATGTATAACTGTGATTGTATGATAGTGATTGTGTGATTGTGATTGTATGATTGTGTTTTTATAATTGTGACTGTATGATTTTAATTGTATGATTGTAATTGTATGATTGCGATTGTATGATTGAGATTGTACGATTGTGGTTGTTGTGATTGTGTTGCTATGTTTCTCTATGTATGACTGTGGTTGTATGATAGTGATTGTGTGAATGTGGTTGTCTGATTGTGATTGTATGATTGCGAATGCAGGATTGTGATTGTGATTGTATGATTTTGATTGTGTGATTGTGTTCCTATGATTCTCATTGTATAACTGTGATTGTATGATAGTGATTGTGTTTGTGGTTGTCTGATTCTGATTGTATGATTGCGAATGCAGGATTGTGATTGTGATTGTATCTTTGTGATTGTATGATTGTGATTGTATGATTGTGATTGTACGATTGTGATTGTACGATTGTGATTGTACGATTGTGATTTTATAATTGTGACATTATCATTGTAACTGTATGATATTGATTGTGTGAATGTGATTGTGATTGCATGATCGCAATTGTATGATTGTGAATGTATGATTATGATTCTCTGATTGCAATTGTCTGTTTTGCGATTGTGTGATTGTGAATGTATGATTCTGACTCTATGATTGTGATTCCATGATTGTGATTGTATGATTGTAATTGTATGAATGTGATTGTATGATTGTGATTGTATGATTGTGATTGTATGATTGTGATTGTATGATTGTGATTGTATGATTGTGATTGTATGATTGTGATTGTATGATGCTACTTGGGTGATTGTGGTTGTATGATTGTGAATATATAATTATATTTGCGTGATTGTTATTGCCGGATTGCTATTGTATAATGCTGATTGTATGATAGTGATTGTGTGATTGTGATTGTACGATTGTGGTTCTATGATTGCGATTGTATGTTGGTGATTGTATGATTGTGATTGTATGATTGTGGTTCTATGATTGTGATTGTATGATTGTGATTGTATGATTGTGGTTGTATGACTGTGATTGTACGATTGTGATTTTATGATTGTGACTATATGATTGTAACTGTATGATAGAGATTGTGTAAATATGATTGTGATTGCATGATCGTAATTGTATGATTGTGAATGTATGATTATGATTGTATGATTGTGATTGTATGATTGTGATTGTATGATTGTGATTGTATGATTGTGATTGTATGATTGTGATTGTATGATTGTGATTGTATGATTGTGATTGTATGATTGTGATTGTATGATTGTGATTGTATGATTGTGATTGTATGATTGTGATTGTATGATTGTGATTGTATGATTGTGATTCCATGATTGTGATTGTATGATTGTAATTGTATGAATGTGATTGTATGATTGTGATTGTTTGATTGTGATTGTGTGATTACGTTTGTATGATTCTAATTGTATGCATGTGAATGTATAATTCTGATTGTATGTTTGTGATAATATGATTGCGATTGTATGATTGAGATTGTATGATTGTGATTGTGTGATTGTGATTGTACGATTGTGATTGTATGATTGTGATTGTATGATTGTGATTGTATGATTGTGATTGTATGATTGTGATTGTATGATTGTGATTGTATGATTGTGATTGTATGATTGTGATTGTAAGATTGTGATTTTATGATTGTGGTTGTACGATTGTGATTGCAGGATTGTGATTGTATGATTGTGATTGTATGATTGTGATTGTATGATTGTGATTGTATGATTGTGATTGTATTATTGTGATTGTATGATTGTGATTGTATGATTGTGATTGTATGATTGTGATTGTATGATTGTAATTGTATGATTGTGATTGTATGATTGTGATTTTATGATTGCGATTGTAGGGTTGTGATTGTGAGATTGTGATTGTATGATTGTAATTGTATGATTGTGATTGCATGATTGTGATTGTATGATAGTGATTGTACGATTGTGTTCGTTGTGATTGTGTTGCTATGTTTCTCTATGTATAACTGTGGTTGTATGATAGTGATTGTGTGATTGTGATTGTATGATTGTGTTTTTATAATTGTGACTGTATGATTTTAATTGTATGATTGTAATTGTATGATTGCGATTGTATGATTGAGATTGTACGATTGTGGTTGTTGTGATTGTGTTGCTATGTTTCTCTATGTATGACTGTGGTTGTGTGATAGTGATTGTGTAAATGTGGTTGTCTGATTGTGATTGTATGATTGCGAATGCAGGATTGTGATTGTGATTGTATGATTTTGATTGTGTGATTGTGTTCCTATGATTCTCATTGTATAACTGTGATTGTATGATAGTGATTGTGTGATTGTGGTTGTCTGATTCTGATTGTATGATTGCGAATGCAGGATTGTGATTGTGATTGTGATTGTATGATTGCGATTGTATGATTGTGATTGTATGATTGCGATTGTAAGGTTGTGATTGTATGATTGTGATTGTAAGATTGTGATTTTATGATTGTGACTGTATGATTGTAACTGTATGATAGTGATTGTGTGAATGTGATTGTAGGATTGTAATTGTATGATTATGCTTGTATGATTCTAATTGAATGATTATGATTGTATGATTGTGATTGTATGGTTGTGATTGTATGATAGTGATGGCATGATAGTGATTGTATCATTGTGATTGTATGATTGCGAATGCAGGATTGTGATTGTGATTGTATGATTTTGATTGTGTGATTGTGTTCCTACGATTCTCATTGTATAACTGTGATTGTATGATAGTGATTGTGTGATTGTGGTTGTCTGATTCTGATTGTATGATTGCGAATGCAGGATTGTGATTGTGATTGTATGATTGCGATTGTATGATTGTGATTGTATGATTGCGATTGTATGATTGTGATTGTAGGATTGTGATTGTATGATTGTGATTGTATGATTGTGATTGTATGATTCTACTCGGGTGATTGTGGTTGTATGATTGTGAATATATAATTGTATTTGCGTGATTGTTATTGCCGGATTGCTATTGTATAATGCTGATTGTATGATAGTGATTGTGTGATTGTGATTGTACGATTGTGGTTCTATGATTGCGATTGTATGTTGGTGATTGTATGATTGTGATTGTATGATTGTGGTTCTATGATTGTGATTGTAAGATTGTGATTGTATGATTGTGGTTGTATGGCTGTGATTGTACGATTGTTATTGTACGATTGTGATTGTACGATTGTGATTTTATGATTGTGACTATATGATTGTAACTGTATGATAGAGATTGTGTAAATATGATTGTGATTGCATGATCGTAATTGTATGATTGTGAATGTATGATTATGATTGTATGATTGTGATTGTATGATTGTGATTGTATGATTGTGATTGTATGATTGTGATTGTATGATTGTGATTGTATGATTGTGATTGTATGATTGTGATTGTATGATTGTGATTGTATGATTGTGATTGTATGATTGTGATTGTATGATTGTGATTGTATGATTGTGATTGTATGATTGTGATTGTATGATTGTGATTGTATGATTGTGATTGTATGATTGTGATTGTATGATTGTGATTCCATGATTGTGATTGTATGATTGTAATTGTATGAATGTGATTGTATGATTGTGATTGTTTGATTGTGATTGTGTGATTACGTTTGTATGATTCTAATTGTATGCATGTGAATGTATAATTCTGATTGTATGTTTGTGATAATATGATTGCGATTGTATGATTGAGATTGTATGATTGTGATTGTGTGATTGTGATTGTATGATTGTGATTGTATGATTGTGATTGTATGATTGTGATTGTATGATTGTGATTGTATGATTGTGATTGTATGATTGTGATTGTATGATTGTGATTGTATGATTGTGATTGTATGATTGTGATTGTAAGATTGTGATTTTATGATTGTGGTTGTACGATTGTGATTGCAGGATTGTGATTGTATGATTGTGATTGTATGATTGTGATTGTATAATTGTGATTGTATGATTGTGATTGTATGATTGTGATTGTATGATTGTGATTGTATGATTGTGATTGTATGATTGTGATTGTATGATTGTGATTGTATGATTGTAATTGTATGATTGTGATTGCATGATTGTGATTGTATGATAGTGATTGTACGATTGTGTTCGTTGTGATTGTGTTGCTATGTTTCTCTATGTATAACTGTGATTGTATGATAGTGATTGTGTGATTGTGATTGTATGATTGTGTTTTTATAATTGTGACTGTATGATTTTAATTGTATGATTGTAATTGTATGATTGCGATTGTATGATTGAGATTGTACGATTGTGGTTGTTGTGATTGTGTTGCTATGTTTCTCTATGTATGACTGTGGTTGTATGATAGTGATTGTGTGAATGTGGTTGTCTGATTGTGATTGTATGATTGCGAATGAAGGATTGTGATTGTGATTTTATGATTTTGATTGTGTGATTGTGTTCCTATGATTCTCATTGTATAACTGTGATTGTATGATAGTGATTGTGTTTGTGGTTGTCTGATTCTGATTGTATGATTGCGAATGCAGGATTGTGATTGTGATTGTATCTTTGTGATTGTATGATTGTGATTGTATGATTGTGATTGTACGATTGTGATTGTACGATTGTGATTGTACGATTGTGATTTTATAATTGTGACATTATCATTGTAACTGTATGATATTGATTGTGTGAATGTGATTGTGATTGCATGATCGCAATTGTATGATTGTGAATGTATGATTATGATTCTCTGATTGCAATTGTCTGTTTTGCGATTGTGTGATTGTGAATGTATGATTCTGACTCTATGATTGTGATTCCATGATTGTGATTGTATGATTGTAATTGTATGAATGTGATTGTATGATTGTGATTGTATGATTGTGATTGTATGATTGTGATTGTATGATTGTGATTGTATGATTGTGATTGTATGATTGTGATTGTATGATGCTACTTGGGTGATTGTGGTTGTATGATTGTGAATATATAATTATATTTGCGTGATTGTTATTGCCGGATTGCTATTGTATAATGCTGATTGTATGATAGTGATTGTGTGATTGTGATTGTACGATTGTGGTTCTATGATTGCGATTGTATGTTGGTGATTGTATGATTGTGATTGTATGATTGTGGTTCTATGATTGTGATTGTATGATTGTGATTGTATGATTGTGGTTGTATGACTGTGATTGTACGATTGTTATTGTACGATTGTGATTGTACGATTGTGATTTTATGATTGTGACTATATGATTGTAACTGTATGATAGAGATTGTGTAAATATGATTGTGATTGCATGATCGTAATTGTATGATTGTGAATGTATGATTATGATTGTATGATTGTGATTGTATGATTGTGATTGTATGATTGTGATTGTATGATTGTGATTGTATGATTGTGATTGTATGATTGTGATTGTATGATTGTGATTGTATGATTGTGATTGTATGATTGTGATTGTATGATTGTGATTGTATGATTGTGATTGTATGATTGTGATTGTATGATTGTGATTGTATGATTGTGATTGTATGATTGTGATTCCATGATTGTGATTGTATGATTGTAATTGTATGAATGTGATTGTATGATTGTGATTGTTTGATTGTGATTGTGTGATTACGTTTGTATGATTCTAATTGTATGCATGTGAATGTATAATTCTGATTGTATGTTTGTGATAATATGATTGCGATTGTATGATTGAGATTGTATGATTGTGATTGTGTGATTGTGATTGTACGATTGTGATTGTATGATTGTGATTGTATGATTGTGATTGTATGATTGTGATTGTATGATTGTGATTGTATGATTGTGATTGTATGATTGTGATTGTATGATTGTGATTGTAAGATTGTGATTTTATGATTGTGGTTGTACGATTGTGATTGCAGGATTGTGATTGTATGATTGTGATTGTATGATTGTGATTGTATGATTGTGATTGTATGATTGTGATTGTATGATTGTGATTGTATTATTGTGATTGTATGATTGTGATTGTATGATTGTGATTGTATGATTGTGATTGTATGATTGTAATTGTATGATTGTGATTGTATGATTGTGATTTTATGATTGCGATTGTAGGGTTGTGATTGTGAGATTGTGATTGTATGATTGTAACTGTATGATTGTGATTGCATGATTGTGATTGTATGATAGTGATTGTACGATTGTGTTCGTTGTGATTGTGTTGCTATGTTTCTCTATGTATAACTGTGATTGTATGATAGTGATTGTGTGATTGTGATTGTATGATTGTGTTTTTATAATTGTGACTGTATGATTTTAATTGTATGATTGTAATTGTATGATTGCGATTGTATGATTGAGATTGTACGATTGTGGTTGTTGTGATTGTGTTGCTATGTTTCTCTATGTATGACTGTGGTTGTATGATAGTGGTTGTGTGAATGTGGTTGTCTGATTGTGATTGTATGATTGCGAATGCAGGATTGTGATTGTGATTGTATGATTTTGATTGTGTGATTGTGTTCCTATGATTCTCATTGTATAACTGTGATTGTATGATAGTGATTGTGTGATTGTGGTTGTCTGATTCTGATTGTATGATTGCGAATGCAGGATTGTGATTGTGATTGTGATTGTATGATTGCGATTGTATGATTGTGATTGTATGATTGCGATTGTAAGGTTGTGATTGTATGATTGTGATTGTAAGATTGTGATTTTATGATTGTGACTGTATGATTGTAACTGTATGATAGTGATTGTGTGAATGTGATTGTAGGATTGTAATTGTATGATTATGCTTGTATGATTCTAATTGAATGATTATGATTGTATGATTGTGATTGTATGATTGTGATTGTATGATAGTGATTGTGTGAATGTGGTTGTCTAATTGTGATTGTATGATTGCGAATGCAGGATTGTGATTGTGATAGTATGATTGTGATTGTATGATTGTGATTGTATGATTGTGATTGTATGATTGTGATTGTACGATTGTGATTGCATGATTGTGATTCTATGATTGTCATTGTATGATTGTGATTGTATGATTGTGATTGTATGATTGTGATTCCATGATTGTGATTGTATGATTGTAATTGTATGAATGTGATTGTATGATTGTGATTGTTTGATTGTGATTGTGTGATTACGTTTGTATGATTCTAATTGTATGCATGTGAATGTATAATTCTGATTGTATGTTTGTGATAATATGATTGCGATTGTATGATTGAGATTGTATGATTGTGATTGTGTGATTGTGATTGTACGATTGTGATTGTATGATTGTGATTGTATGATTGTGATTGTATGATTGTGATTGTATGATTGTGATTGTATGATTGTGATTGTATGATTGTGATTGTATGATTGTGATTGTAAGATTGTGATTTTATGATTGTGGTTGTACGATTGTGATTGCAGGATTGTGATTGTATGATTGTGATTGTATGATTGTGATTGTATGATTGTGATTGTATGATTGTGATTGTATGATTGTGATTGTATGATTGTGATTGTATGATTGTGATTGTATGATTGTAATTGTATGATTGTGATTGTATGATTGTGATTTTATGATTGCGATTGTAGGGTTGTGATTGTGAGATTGTGATTGTATGATTGTAATTGTATGATTGTGATTGTATGATTGTGGTTGTGTGATTGTGATTGTATGATTGTGATCGTATGATTGTGATTATATGCTTGTGATTGTATGCCTGTGATTGTATGATTGTGATTGTACGATTATGATTGTACGATTGTGATTTTATGATTGTGACTGTATGATTGTAACTGTATGATAGTGATTGTGTGAATGTGATTGTAGGATTATAATTGTTGATTATGCTTGTACGATTCTAATTGAATGATTATGATTGTATGATTGCGATTGTATGATTGTGATTGTATGATAGTGATTGCATGATTGTGATTGTATGATAGTGATTGTGTGATTGTGTTGGTATGATTCTAATTGTATGCATGTGAATGTATTATTCTGATTGCATGCTCGTGATTATATGATTGCGATTGTATGTTTGTGATTGTATGATTGTGATTGCATGATTGTGATTGTATGATTTTGATTGTATGATTGTGATTGTAGGATTGCAACTGTATCATTATGCTTATATGATTCTAATTGCATGATTGTGATTGTATGATTGTGATTGTATGATTGCGATTGTAAGGTTGTGATTGTATGATTGTGATTGTAAGATTGTGATTTTATGATTGTGACTGTATGATTGTAACTGTATGATAGTGATTGTGTGAATGTGATTGTAGGATTGTAATTGTATGATTATGCTTGTATGATTCTAATTGAATGATTATGATTGTATGATTGTGATTGTATGGTTGTGATTGTATGATAGTGATGGCATGATAGTGATTGTATCATTGTGATTGTATGATTGCGAATGCAGGATTGTGATTGTGATTGTATGATTTTGATTGTGTGATTGTGTTCCTACGATTCTCATTGTATAACTGTGATTGTATGATAGTGATTGTGTGATTGTGGTTGTCTGATTCTGATTGTATGATTGCGAATGCAGGATTGTGATTGTGATTGTATGATTGCGATTGTATGATTGTGATTGTATGATTGCGATTGTATGATTGTGATTGTAGGATTGTGATTGTATGATTGTGATTGTATGATTGTGATTGTATGATTCTACTCGGGTGATTGTGGTTGTATGATTGTGAATATATAATTGTATTTGCGTGATTGTTATTGCCGGATTGCTATTGTATAATGCTGATTGTATGATAGTGATTGTGAGATTGTGATTGTACGATTGTGGTTCTATGATTGCGATTGTATGTTGGTGATTGTATGATTGTGATTGTATGATTGTGGTTCTATGATTGTGATTGTAAGATTGTGATTGTATGATTGTGGTTGTATGGCTGTGATTGTACGATTGTTATTGTACGATTGTGATTGTACGATTGTGATTTTATGATTGTGACTATATGATTGTAACTGTATGATAGAGATTGTGTAAATATGATTGTGATTGCATGATCGTAATTGTATGATTGTGAATGTATGATTATGATTGTATGATTGTGATTGTATGATTGTGATTGTATGATTGTGATTGTATGATTGTGATTGTATGATTGTGATTGTATGATTGTGATTGTATGATTGTGATTGTATGATTGTGATTGTATGATTGTGATTGTATGATTGTGATTGTATGATTGTGATTGTATGATTGTGATTGTATGATTGTGATTGTATGATTGTGATTGTATGATTGTGATTGTATGATTGTGATTGTATGATTGTGATTCCATGATTGTGATTGTATGATTGTAATTGTATGAATGTGATTGTATGATTGTGATTGTTTGATTGTGATTGTGTGATTACGTTTGTATGATTCTAATTGTATGCATGTGAATGTATAATTCTGATTGTATGTTTGTGATAATATGATTGCGATTGTATGATTGAGATTGTATGATTGTGATTGTGTGATTGTGATTGTATGATTGTGATTGTATGATTGTGATTGTATGATTGTGATTGTATGATTGTGATTGTATGATTGTGATTGTATGATTGTGATTGTATGATTGTGATTGTATGATTGTGATTGTATGATTGTGATTGTAAGATTGTGATTTTATGATTGTGGTTGTACGATTGTGATTGCAGGATTGTGATTGTATGATTGTGATTGTATGATTGTGATTGTATAATTGTGATTGTATGATTGTGATTGTATGATTGTGATTGTATGATTGTGATTGTATGATTGTGATTGTATGATTGTGATTGTATGATTGTGATTGTATGATTGTAATTGTATGATTGTGATTGCATGATTGTGATTGTATGATAGTGATTGTACGATTGTGTTCGTTGTGATTGTGTTGCTATGTTTCTCTATGTATAACTGTGATTGTATGATAGTGATTGTGTGATTGTGATTGTATGATTGTGTTTTTATAATTGTGACTGTATGATTTTAATTGTATGATTGTAATTGTATGATTGCGATTGTATGATTGAGATTGTACGATTGTGGTTGTTGTGATTGTGTTGCTATGTTTCTCTATGTATGACTGTGGTTGTATGATAGTGATTGTGTGAATGTGGTTGTCTGATTGTGATTGTATGATTGCGAATGAAGGATTGTGATTGTGATTTTATGATTTTGATTGTGTGATTGTGTTCCTATGATTCTCATTGTATAACTGTGATTGTATGATAGTGATTGTGTTTGTGGTTGTCTGATTCTGATTGTATGATTGCGAATGCAGGATTGTGATTGTGATTGTATCTTTGTGATTGTATGATTGTGATTGTATGATTGTGATTGTACGATTGTGATTGTACGATTGTGATTGTACGATTGTGATTTTATAATTGTGACATTATCATTGTAACTGTATGATATTGATTGTGTGAATGTGATTGTGATTGCATGATCGCAATTGTATGATTGTGAATGTATGATTATGATTCTCTGATTGCAATTGTCTGTTTTGCGATTGTGTGATTGTGAATGTATGATTCTGACTCTATGATTGTGATTCCATGATTGTGATTGTATGATTGTAATTGTATGAATGTGATTGTATGATTGTGATTGTATGATTGTGATTGTATGATTGTGATTGTATGATTGTGATTGTATGATTGTGATTGTATGATTGTGATTGTATGATGCTACTTGGGTGATTGTGGTTGTATGATTGTGAATATATAATTATATTTGCGTGATTGTTATTGCCGGATTGCTATTGTATAATGCTGATTGTATGATAGTGATTGTGTGATTGTGATTGTACGATTGTGGTTCTATGATTGCGATTGTATGTTGGTGATTGTATGATTGTGATTGTATGATTGTGGTTCTATGATTGTGATTGTATGATTGTGATTGTATGATTGTGGTTGTATGACTGTGATTGTACGATTGTTATTGTACGATTGTGATTGTACGATTGTGATTGTATGATTGTGATTGTATGATTGTGATTGTATGATTGTGATTGTATGATTGTGATTGTATGATTGTGATTGTATGATTGTGATTGTATGATTGTGATTGTATGATTGTGATTGTATGATTGTGATTGTATGATTGTGATTGTATGATTGTGATTGTATGATTGTGATTGTATGATTGTGATTGTATGATTGTGATTGTATGATTGTGATTGTATGATTGTGATTGTATGATTGTGATTGTATGATTGTGATTGTATGATTGTGATTGTATGATTGTGATTGTATGATTGTGATTGTATGATTGTGATTGTATGATTGTGATTGTATGATTGTGATTGTATGATTGTGATTCCATGATTGTGATTGTATGATTGTAATTGTATGAATGTGATTGTATGATTGTGATTGTTTGATTGTGATTGTGTGATTACGTTTGTATGATTCTAATTGTATGCATGTGAATGTATAATTCTGATTGTATGTTTGTGATAATATGATTGCGATTGTATGATTGAGATTGTATGATTGTGATTGTGTGATTGTGATTGTACGATTGTGATTGTATGATTGTGATTGTATGATTGTGATTGTATGATTGTGATTGTATGATTGTGATTGTATGATTGTGATTGTATGATTGTGATTGTATGATTGTGATTGTAAGATTGTGATTTTATGATTGTGGTTGTACGATTGTGATTGCAGGATTGTGATTGTATGATTGTGATTGTATGATTGTGATTGTATGATTGTGATTGTATGATTGTGATTGTATGATTGTGATTGTATTATTGTGATTGTATGATTGTGATTGTATGATTGTGATTGTATGATTGTGATTGTATGATTGTAATTGTATGATTGTGATTGTATGATTGTGATTTTATGATTGCGATTGTAGGGTTGTGATTGTGAGATTGTGATTGTATGATTGTAACTGTATGATTGTGATTGCATGATTGTGATTGTATGATAGTGATTGTACGATTGTGTTCGTTGTGATTGTGTTGCTATGTTTCTCTATGTATAACTGTGATTGTATGATAGTGATTGTGTGATTGTGATTGTATGATTGTGTTTTTATAATTGTGACTGTATGATTTTAATTGTATGATTGTAATTGTATGATTGCGATTGTATGATTGAGATTGTACGATTGTGGTTGTTGTGATTGTGTTGCTATGTTTCTCTATGTATGACTGTGGTTGTATGATAGTGGTTGTGTGAATGTGGTTGTCTGATTGTGATTGTATGATTGCGAATGCAGGATTGTGATTGTGATTGTATGATTTTGATTGTGTGATTGTGTTCCTATGATTCTCATTGTATAACTGTGATTGTATGATAGTGATTGTGTGATTGTGGTTGTCTGATTCTGATTGTATGATTGCGAATGCAGGATTGTGATTGTGATTGTGATTGTATGATTGCGATTGTATGATTGTGATTGTATGATTGCGATTGTAAGGTTGTGATTGTATGATTGTGATTGTAAGATTGTGATTTTATGATTGTGACTGTATGATTGTAACTGTATGATAGTGATTGTGTGAATGTGATTGTAGGATTGTAATTGTATGATTATGCTTGTATGATTCTAATTGAATGATTATGATTGTATGATTGTGATTGTATGATTGTGATTGTATGATAGTGATTGTGTGAATGTGGTTGTCTAATTGTGATTGTATGATTGCGAATGCAGGATTGTGATTGTGATAGTATGATTGTGATTGTATGATTGTGATTGTATGATTGTGATTGTATGATTGTGATTGTACGATTGTGATTGCATGATTGTGATTCTATGATTGTCATTGTATGATTGTGATTGTATGATTGTGATTGTATGATTGTGATTCCATGATTGTGATTGTATGATTGTAATTGTATGAATGTGATTGTATGATTGTGATTGTTTGATTGTGATTGTGTGATTACGTTTGTATGATTCTAATTGTATGCATGTGAATGTATAATTCTGATTGTATGTTTGTGATAATATGATTGCGATTGTATGATTGAGATTGTATGATTGTGATTGTGTGATTGTGATTGTACGATTGTGATTGTATGATTGTGATTGTATGATTGTGATTGTATGATTGTGATTGTATGATTGTGATTGTATGATTGTGATTGTATGATTGTGATTGTATGATTGTGATTGTAAGATTGTGATTTTATGATTGTGGTTGTACGATTGTGATTGCAGGATTGTGATTGTATGATTGTGATTGTATGATTGTGATTGTATGATTGTGATTGTATGATTGTGATTGTATGATTGTGATTGTATGATTGTGATTGTATGATTGTGATTGTATGATTGTAATTGTATGATTGTGATTGTATGATTGTGATTTTATGATTGCGATTGTAGGGTTGTGATTGTGAGATTGTGATTGTATGATTGTAATTGTATGATTGTGATTGTATGATTGTGGTTGTGTGATTGTGATTGTATGATTGTGATCGTATGATTGTGATTATATGCTTGTGATTGTATGCCTGTGATTGTATGATTGTGATTGTACGATTATGATTGTACGATTGTGATTTTATGATTGTGACTGTATGATTGTAACTGTATGATAGTGATTGTGTGAATGTGATTGTAGGATTATAATTGTTGATTATGCTTGTACGATTCTAATTGAATGATTATGATTGTATGATTGCGATTGTATGATTGTGATTGTATGATAGTGATTGCATGATTGTGATTGTATGATAGTGATTGTGTGATTGTGTTGGTATGATTCTAATTGTATGCATGTGAATGTATTATTCTGATTGCATGCTCGTGATTATATGATTGCGATTGTATGTTTGTGATTGTATGATTGTGATTGCATGATTGTGATTGTATGATTTTGATTGTATGATTGTGATTGTAGGATTGCAACTGTATCATTATGCTTATATGATTCTAATTGCATGATTGTGATTGTATGATTGTGATTGTATGATTGCGATTGTAAGGTTGTGATTGTATGATTGTGATTGTAAGATTGTGATTTTATGATTGTGACTGTATGATTGTAACTGTATGATAGTGATTGTGTGAATGTGATTGTAGGATTGTAATTGTATGATTATGCTTGTATGATTCTAATTGAATGATTATGATTGTTTGATTGTGATTGTATGGTTGTGATTGTATGATAGTGATGGCATGATAGTGATTGTATCATTGTGATTGTATGATTGCGAATGCAGGATTGTGATTGTATGATTTTGATTGTGTGATTGTGTTCCTACGATTCTCATTGTATAACTGTGATTGTATGATAGTGATTGTGTGATTGTGGTTGTCTGATTCTGTTGTATGATTGCGAATGCAGGATTGTGATTGTGATTGTATGATTGCGATTGTATGATTGTGATTGTATGATTGCGATTGTATGATTGTGATTGTAGGATTGTGATTGTATGATTGTGATTGTATGATTGTGATTGTATGATTGTGATTGTATGATTCTACTCGGGTGATTGTGGTTGTATGATTGTGAATATATAATTGTATTTGCGTGATTGTTATTGCCGGATTGCTATTGTATAATGCTGATTGTATGATAGTGATTGTGTGATTGTGATTGTACGATTGTGGTTCTATGATTGCGATTGTATGTTGGTGATTGTATGATTGTGATTGTATGATTGTGGTTCTATGATTGTGATTGTATGATTGTGATTGTATGATTGTGGTTGTATGGCTGTGATTGTACGATTGTTATTGTACGATTGTGATTGTACGATTGTGATTTTATGATTGTGACTATATGATTGTAACTGTATGATAGAGATTGTGTAAATATGATTGTGATTGCATGATCGTAATTGTATGATTGTGAATGTATGATTATGATTGTATGATTGTGATTGTATGATTGTGATTGTATGATTGTGATTGTATGATTGTGATTGTATGATTGTGATTGTATGATTGTGATTGTATGATTGTGATTGTATGATTGTGATTGTATGATTGTGATTGTATGATTGTGATTGTATGATTGTGATTGTATGATTGTGATTGTATGATTGTGATTGTATGATTGTGATTCCATGATTGTGATTGTATGATTGTAATTGTATGAATGTGATTGTATGATTGTGATTGTTTGATTGTGATTGTGTGATTACGTTTGTATGATTCTAATTGTATGCATGTGAATGTATAATTCTGATTGTATGTGTGTGATAATATGATTGCGATTGTATGATTGAGATTGTATGATTGTGATTGTGTGATTGTGATTGTATGATTGTGATTGTATGATTGTGATTGTATGATTGTGATTGTATGATTGTGATTGTATGATTGTGATTGTATGATTGTGATTGTATGATTGTGATTGTATGATTGTGATTGTATGATTGTGATTGTATGATTGTGATTGTATGATTGTGATTGTAAGATTGTGATTTTATGATTGTGGTTGTACGATTGTGATTGCAGGATTGTGATTGTATGATTGTGATTGTATGATTGTGATTGTATGATTGTGATTGTATGATTGTGATTGTATGATTGTGATTGTATGATTGTGATTGTATGATTGTGATTGTATGATTGTGATTGTATGATTGTGATTGTATGATTGTGATTGTATGATTGTGATTGTATGATTGTGATTGTATGATTGTAATTGTATGATTGTGATTGTATGATTGTGATTTTATGATTGCGATTGTAGGGTTGTGATTGTGAGATTGTGATTGTATGATTGTAATTGTATGATTGTGATTGCATGATTGTGATTGTATGATAGTGATTGTACGATTGTGTTCGTTGTGATTGTGTTGCTATGTTTCTCTATGTATAACTGTGATTGTATGATAGTGATTGTGTGATTGTGATTGTATGATTGTGTTTTTATAATTGTGACTGTATGATTTTAATTGTATGATTGTAATTGTATGATTGCGATTGTATGATTGAGATTGTACGATTGTGGTTGTTGTGATTGTGTTGCTATGTTTCTCTATGTATGACTGTGGTTGTATGATAGTGATTGTGTGAATGTGGTTGTCTGATTGTGATTGTATGATTGCGAATGCAGGATTGTGATTGTGATTGTATGATTTTGATTGTGTGATTGTGTTCCTATGATTCTCATTGTATAACTGTGATTGTATGATAGTGATTGTGTGATTGTGGTTGTCTGATTCTGATTGTATGATTGCGAATGCAGGATTGTGATTGTGATTGTATGATTGCGATTGTATGATTGTGATTGTATGATTGTGATTGTAAGATTGTGATTGTATGATTGTGATTGTATGATTGTGATTGTATGATCGTGATTGTATGATCGTGATTGTTTGATAGTGATTGTATGATTGTGATTGTATGATTGTGATTGTATGATTGTGGATGTATGATGATGACTGTATGATTGTGATTGTGTGATTGTGATTGTATGATTGTGATTGTATGATTGTGATTGTATGATTGTGATTGTATGATTGTGATTGTATGATTGTGATTGTATGATTGTGATTGTATGATTGTGATTGTATGATTGTGATTGTATGATTGTGATTGTATGATTGTGATTGTATGATTGTGATTGTAAGATTGTGATTTTATGATTGTGGTTGTACGATTGTGATTGCAGGATTGTGATTGTATGATTGTGATTGTATGATTGTGATTGTATGATTGTGATTGTATGATTGTGATTGTATGATTGTGATTGTATGATTGTGATTGTATGATTGTGATTGTATGATTGTGATTGTATGATTGTGATTGTATGATTGTGATTGTATGATTGTGATTGTATGATTGTAATTGTATGATTGTGATTGTATGATTGTGATTTTATGATTGCGATTGTAGGGTTGTGATTGTGAGATTGTGATTGTATGATTGTAATTGTATGATTGTGATTGCATGATTGTGATTGTATGATAGTGATTGTACGATTGTGTTCGTTGTGATTGTGTTGCTATGTTTCTCTATGTATAACTGTGATTGTATGATAGTGATTGTGTGATTGTGATTGTATGATTGTGTTTTTATAATTGTGACTGTATGATTTTAATTGTATGATTGTAATTGTATGATTGCGATTGTATGATTGAGATTGTACGATTGTGGTTGTTGTGATTGTGTTGCTATGTTTCTCTATGTATGACTGTGGTTGTATGATAGTGATTGTGTGAATGTGGTTGTCTGATTGTGATTGTATGATTGCGAATGCAGGATTGTGATTGTGATTGTATGATTTTGATTGTGTGATTGTGTTCCTATGATTCTCATTGTATAACTGTGATTGTATGATAGTGATTGTGTGATTGTGGTTGTCTGATTCTGATTGTATGATTGCGAATGCAGGATTGTGATTGTGATTGTATGATTGCGATTGTATGATTGTGATTGTATGATTGTGATTGTAAGATTGTGATTGTATGATTGTGATTGTATGATTGTGATTGTATGATCGTGATTGTATGATCGTGATTGTTTGATAGTGATTGTATGATTGTGATTGTATGATTGTGATTGTATGATTGTGATTGTATGATTGTGATTGTATGATTGTGAATGTATGATTGTGATTGTATGATTGTGATTGTATGATTGTGATTGTATGATAGTGATTGTATGATTGTGATTGTATGATTGTGATTGTATGATTGTGATTGTATGATTGTGATTGTATGATTGTGATTGTATGATTGTGATTGTATGATTGCGATTGTATGATTGCGATTGTATGATTGCGATTGTATGATTGCGATTGTATGATTGTGATTGTATGATTGTGATTGTATGACTGTGATTGTATCTTTGTGATTGTATGATTGTGATTGTATGATTGTGATTGTACGATTGTGATTGTACGATTGTGATTGTACGATTGTGATTTTATAATTGTGACATTATCATTGTAACTGTATGATATTGATTGTGTGAATGTGATTGTGATTGCATGATCGCAATTGTATGATTGTGAATGTATGATTATGATTCTCTGATTGCAATTGTCTGATTGCGATTGTGTGATTGTGAATGTATGATTCTGACTCTATGATTGTGATTCCATGATTGTGATTGTATGATTGTAATTGTATGAATGTGATTGTATGATTGTGATTGTATGATTGTGATTGTATGATTGTGATTGTATGATTGTGATTGTATGATTGTGATTGTATGATTGTGATTGTATGATTGTGATTGTATGATTGTGATTGTAGGATTGCAACTGTATCATTATGCTTATATGATTCTAATTGCATGATTGTGATTGTATGATTGTGATTGTATGATTGCGATTGTAAGGTTGTGATTGTATGATTGTGATTGTAAGATTGTGATTTTATGATTGTGACTGTATGATTGTAACTGTATGATAGTGATTGTGTGAATGTGATTGTAGGATTGTAATTGTATGATTATGCTTGTATGATTCTAATTGAATGATTATGATTGTATGATTGTGATTGTATGATTGTGATTGTATGATAGTGATTGCATGATAGTGATTGCATGATTGTAATTGTATGATAGTGATTGTGTGATTGTGTTGATATGATTCTAATTGTATGCATGTGAATGTATTATTCTGATTGCATGCTCGTGATTATATGATTGCGATTGTATGTTTGTGATTGTATGATTGTGATTGTATGATTGTGATTTTATGATTGTGATTGTATGATTGTGATTGTATGATGCTACTTGGGTGATTGTGGTTGTATGGTTGTGAATATATAATTGTATTTGCGTGATTGTTATTGCCGGATTGCTATTGTATAATGCTGATTGTATGATAGTGATTGTGTGATTGTGATTGTACGATTGTGGTTCCATGATTGCGATTGTATGTCGGTGATTGTATGATTGTGATTGTATGATTGAGATTGTACGATTGTGGTTGTTGTGATTGTGTTGCTATGTTTCTCTATGTATGACTGTGATTGTGTGAATGTGGTTGTCTGATTGTGATTGTATGATTGCGAATGCAGGATTGTGATTGTGATTGTATGATTTTGATTGTGTGATTGTGTTCCCATGATTCTCATTGTATAACTGTGATTGTATGATAGTAATTGTGTGATTGTGGTTGTCTGATTCTGATTGTATGATTGCGAATGCAGGATTGTGATTGTGATTGTATGATTGCGATTGTATGATTGTGATTGTATGATTGTGATTGTAGGATTGTGATTGTATGATTATGATTGTATGATTGTGATTGTATGATTCTACTTGGGTGATTGTGGTTGTATGATTGTGAATATATAATTGTATTTGCGTGATTGTTATTGCCGGATTGCTATTGTATAATGCTAATTGTATGATAGTGATTGTGTGAATGTGATTGTGATTGCATGATCGCAATTGTATGATTGTGAATGTATGATTATGATTCTCTGATTGCAATTGTCTGATTGCGATTGTGTGATTGTGAATGTATGATTCTGACTCTATGATTGTGATTCCATGATTGTGATTGTATGATTGTAATTGTATGAATGTGATTGTATGATTGTGATTGTATGATTGTGATTGTATGATTGTGATTGTATGATTGTGATTGTATGATTGTGATTGTATGATTGTGATTGTATGATTGTGATTGTATGATGCTACTTGGGTGATTGTGGTTGTATGATTGTGAATATATAATTGTATTTGCGTGATTGTTATTGCCGGATTGCTATTGTATAATGCTGATTGTATGATAGTGATTGTGTGATTGTGATTGTACGATTGTGGTTCTATGATTGCGATTGTATGTTGGTGATTGTATGATTGTGATTGTATGATTGTGGTTCTATGATTGTGATTGTATGATTGTGATTGTATGATTGTGGTTGTATGACTGTGATTGTACGATTGTTATTGTACGATTGTGATTGGACGATTGTGATTTTATGATTGTGACTATATGATTGTAACTGTATGATAGAGATTGTGTAAATATGATTGTGATTGCATGATCGTAATTGTATGATTGTGAATGTATGATTATGATTGTATGATTGTGATTGTATGATTGTGATTGTATGATTGTGATTGTATGATTGTGATTGTATGATTGTGATTGTATGATTGTGATTGTATGATTGTGATTGTATGATTGTGATTATATGATTGTGATTGTATGATTGTGATTGTATGATTGCGATTGTATGATTGTGATTGTATGATAGTGATTGCATGATTGTGATTGTATGATAGTGATTGTGTGATTGTGTTGGTATGATTCTAATTGTATGCATGTGAATGTATTATTCTGATTGCATGCTCGTGATTATATGATTGCGATTGTATGTTTGTGATTGTATGATTGTGATTGCATGATTGTGATTGTATGATTTTGATTGTATGATTGTGATTGTAGGATTGCAACTGTATCATTATGCTTATATGATTCTAATTGCATGATTGTGATTGTATGATTGTGATTGTATGATTGCGATTGTAAGGTTGTGATTGTATGATTGTGATTGTAAGATTGTGATTTTATGATTGTGACTGTATGATTGTAACTGTATGATACTGATTGTGTGAATGTGATTGTAGGATTGTAATTGTATGATTATGCTTGTATGATTCTAATTGAATGATTATGATTGTATGATTGTGATTGTATGGTTGTGATTGTATGATAGTGATGGCATGATAGTGATTGTATCATTGTGATTGTATGATTGCGAATGCAGGATTGTGATTGTGATTGTATGATTTTGATTGTGTGATTGTGTTCCTACGATTCTCATTGTATAACTGTGATTGTATGATAGTGATTGTGTGATTGTGGTTGTCTGATTCTGATTGTATGATTGCGAATGCAGGATTGTGATTGTGATTGTATGATTGCGATTGTATGATTGTGATTGTATGATTGCGATTGTAAGATTGTGATTGTATGATTGTGATTGTATGATTGTGATTGTATGATTGTGATTGTATGAGAGTGATCGTACGATTGTGATTGTATGATTGTGATTGCATGATTGTGATTCTATGATTGTCATTGTATGATTGTGGTTTTAAGATTGTGATTGTATGATTGTGATTGTATGATTGTGATTGTATGATTCTACTCGGGTGATTGTGGTTGTATGATTGTGAATATATAATTGTATTTGCGTGATTGTTATTGCCGGATTGCTATTGCATAATGCTGATTGTATGATAGTGATTGTGTGATTGTGATTGTACGATTGTGGTTCTATGATTGCGATTGTGTGTTGGTGATTGTATGATTGTGATTGTATGATTGTGGTTCTATGATTGTGATTGTATGATTGTGATTGTATGATTGTGGTTGTATGACTGTGATTGTACGATTGTTATTGTACGATTGTGATTGTACGATTGTGATTTTATGATTGTGACTATATGATTGTAACTGTATGATAGAGATTGTGTAAATATGATTGTGATTGCATGATCGTAATTGTATGATTGTGAATGTATGATTATGATTGTATGATTGTGATTGTATGATTGTGATTGTATGATTGTGATTGTATGATTGTGATTGTATGATTGTGATTGTATGATTGTGATTGTATGATTGTGATTGTATGATTGTGATTGTATGATTGTGATTGTATGATTGTGATTGTATGATTGTGATTGTATGATTGTGATTGTATGATTGTGATTCCATGATTGTGATTGTATGATTGTAATTGTATGAATGTGATTGTATGATTGTGATTGTTTGATTGTGATTGTGTGATTACGTTTGTATGATTCTAATTGTATGCATGTGAATGTATAATTCTGATTGTATGTTTGTGATAATATGATTGCGATTGTATGATTGAGATTGTATGATTGTGATTGTGTGATTGTGATTGTATGATTGTGATTGTATGATTGTGATTGTATGATTGTGATTGTATGATTGTGATTGTATGATTGTGATTGTATGATTGTGATTGTATGATTGTGATTGTATGATTGTGATTGTACGATTGTGATTGTACGATTGTGATTTTATAATTGTGACATTATCATTGTAACTGTATGATATTGATTGTGTGAATGTGATTGTGATTGCATGATCGCAATTGTATGATTGTGAATGTATGATTATGATTCTCTGATTGCAATTGTCTGATTGCGATTGTGTGATTGTGAATGTATGATTCTGACTCTATGATTGTGATTCCATGATTGTGATTGTATGATTGTAATTGTATGAATGTGATTGTATGATTGTGATTGTATGATTGTGATTGTATGATTGTGATTGTATGATTGTGATTGTATGATTGTGATTGTATGATTGTGATTGTATGATTGTGATTGTATGACGCTACTTGGGTGATTGTGGTTGTATGATTGTGAATATATAATTGTATTTGCGTGATTGTTATTGCCGGATTGCTATTGTATAATGCTGATTGTATGATAGTGATTGTGTGATTGTGATTGTACGATTGTGGTTCTATGATTGCGATTGTATGTTGGTGATTGTATGATTGTGATTGTATGATTGTGATTGTATGATTGTGATTGTATGATTGTGATTGTATGATTGTGATTGTATGATTGTGATTGTATGATTGTGATTGTATGATTGTGATTGTATGATTGTGATTGTATGATTGTGATTGTAAGATTGTGATTTTACGATTGTGGTTGTACGATTGTGATTGCAGGATCGTGATTGTATGAATGTGATTGTATGATTGTGATTGTATGATTGTGATTGTATGATTGTGATTGTATGATTGTGATTGTATGATTGTGATTGTATGATTGTGATTGTATGATGCTACTTGGGTGATTGTGGTTGTATGATTGTGAATATATAATTGTATTTGCGTGATTGTTATTGCCGGATTGCTATTGTATAATGCTGATTGTATGATAGTGATTGTGTGATTGTGATTGTATGATTGTGATTGTATGATTGTGATTGTATGATTGTGATTGTATGATTGTGATTGTATGATTGTGATTGTATGATTATGATTGTGTGATTGTGATTGTATGATTCTACTTGGGTGATTGTGGTTGTATGATTGTGAATATATAATTGTATTTGCGTGATTGTTATTGCCGGATTGCTATTGTATAATGCTAATTGTATGATAGTGATTGTGTGAATGTGATTGTGATTGCATGATCGTAATTGTATGATTGTGGATGTATGATTATGACTGTATGATTGCGATTGTCTGATTGCGCTTGTACGATTGTGATTGTATGATTGTGATTGTATGATTGTGATTGTATGATTGTGATTGTATGACTGTGATTGTGTCTTTGTGATTGTGTTATTGTGATTGTATGATTGTGATTGTACGATTGTGATTGTACGATTGTGATTGTACGATTGTGATTTTATAATTGTGACATTATCATTGTAACTGTATGATATTGATTGTGTGAATGTGATTGTGATTGCATGACCGCAATTGTATGATTGTGAATGTATGATTATGATTCTCTGATTGCAATTGTCTGATTGCGATTGTGTGATTGTGAATGTATGATTCTGACTCTATGATTGTGATTCCATGATTGTGATTGTATGATTGTAATTGTATGAATGTGATTGTATGATTGTGATTGTATGATTGTGATTGTATGATTGTGATTGTATGATTGTGATTGTATGATGCTACTTGGGTGATTGTGGTTGTATGATTGTGAATATATAATTGTATTTGCGTGATTGTTATTGCCGGATTGCTATTGTATAATGCTGATTGTATGATAGTGATTGTGTGATTGTGATTGTACGATTGTGGTTCTATGATTGCGATTGTATGTTGGTGATTGTATGATTGTGATTGTATGATTGTGGTTCTATGATTGTGATTGTATGATTGTGATTGTATGATTGTGGTTGTATGACTGTGATTGTACGATTGTTATTGTACGATTGTGATTGTACGATTGTGATTTTATGATTGTGACTATATGATTGTAACCCTATGATAGAGATTGTGTAAATATGATTGTGATTGCATGATCGTAATTGTATGATTGTGAATGTATGATTATGATTGTATGATTGTGATTGTATGATTGTGATTGTATGATTGTGATTGTATGATTGTGATTGTATGATTGTGATTGTATGATTGTGATTGTATGATTGTGATTGTATGATTGTGATTGTATGATTGTGATTGTATGATTGTGATTGTATGATTGTGATTGTATGATTGTGATTGTATGATTGTGATTGTATGATTGTGATTGTTTGATTGTGATTGTGTGATTACGTTTGTATAATTCTAATTGTATGCATGTGAATGTATAATTCTGATTGTATGTTTGTGATAATATGATTGCGATTGTATGATTGAGATTGTATGATTGTGATTGTGTGATTGTGATTGTATGATTGTGATTGTATGATTGTGATTGTATGATTGTGATTGTATGATTGTGATTGTATGATTGTGATTGTATGATTGTGATTGTATGATTGTGATTGTATGATTGTGATTGTAAGATTTTGATTTTATGATTGTGGTTGTACGATTGTGATTGCAGGCTTGTGATTGTATGATTGTGATTGTATGATTGTGATTGTATGATTGTGATTGTATGATTGTGATTGTATGATTGTGATTGTATGATTGTGATTGTATGATTGTGATTGTATGATTGTAATTGTATGATTGTGATTGTATGATTGTGATTTTATGATTGCGATTGTAGGGTTGTGATTGTGAGATTGTGATTGTATGATTGTAATTGTATGATTGTGATTGCATGATTGTGATTGTATGATAGTGATTGTACGATTGTGTTCGTTGTGATTGTGTTGCTATGTTTCTCTATGTATAACTGTGATTGTATGATAGTGATTGTGTGATTGTGATTGTATGATTGTGTTTTTATAATTGTGACTGTATGATTTTAATTGTATGATTGTAATTGTATGATTGCGATTGTATGATTGAGATTGTACGATTGTGGTTGTTGTGATTGTGTTGCTATGTTTCTCTATGTATGACTGTGGTTGTATGATAGTGATTGTGTGAATGTGGTTGTCTGATTCTGATTGTATGATTGCGAATGCAGGATTGTGATTGTGATTGTGATTGTATGATTGCGATTGTATGATTGTGATTGTATGATTGTGATTGCAAGATTGTGATTGTATGATTGTGATTGTATGATCGTGATTGTATGATCGTGATTGTTTGATCGTGATTGTATGATTGTGATTGTATGATTGTGATTGTATGATTGTGATTGTATGATTGTGATTGTATGATTGTGAATGTATGATTGTGATTGTATGATTGTGATTGTATGATTGTGATTGTATGATAGTGATTGTATGATTGTGATTGTATGATTGTGATTGTATGATTGTGATTGTATGATTGTGATTGTATGATTGTGATTGTATGATTGCGATTGTATGATTGTGGTTGTATGACTGTGATTGTACGATTGTTATTGTACGATTGTGATTGTACGATTGTGATTTTATGATTGTGACTATATGATTGTAACTCTATGATAGAGATTGTGTAAATATGATTGTGATTGCATGATCGTAATTGTATGATTGTGAATGTATGATTATGATTGTATGATTGTGATTGTATGATTGTGATTGTATGATTGTGATTGTATGATTGTGATTGTATGATTGTGATTGTATGATTGTGATTGTATGATTGTGATTGTGTGATTGTGATTGTATGATTGTGATTGTATGATTGTGATTGTATGATTGTGATTGTATGATTGTGATTGTATGATTGTGATTGTATGATTGTGATTCCATGATTGTGATTGTATGATTGTAATTGTATGAATGTGATTGTATGATTGTGATTGTTTGATTGTGATTGTGTGATTACGTTTGTATGATTCTAATTGTATGCATGTGAATGTATAATTCTGATTGTATGTTTGTGATAATATGATTGCGATTGTATGATTGAGATTGTATGATTGTGATTGTGTGATTGTGATTGTATGATTGTGATTGTATGATTGTGATTGTATGATTGTGATTGTATGATTGTGATTGTATGATTGTGATTGTATGATTATGATTGTGTGATTGTGATTGTATGATTCTACTTGGGTGATTGTGGTTGTATGATTGTGAATATATAATTGTATTTGCGTGATTGTTATTGCCGGATTGCTATTGTATAATGCTAATTGTATGATAGTGATTGTGTGAATGTGATTGTGATTGCATGATCGTAATTGTATGATTGTGGATGTATGATTATGACTGTATGATTGCGATTGTCTGATTGCGCTTGTACGATTGTGATTGTATGATTGTGATTGTATGATTGTGATTGTATGATTGTGATTTTATGATTGTGACTATATGATTGTAACTCTATGATAGAGATTGTGTAAATATGATTGTGATTGCATGATCGTAATTGTATGATTGTGAATGTATGATTATGATTGTATGATTGTGATTGTATGATTGTGATTGTATGATTGTGATTGTATGATTGTGATTGTATGATTGTGATTGTATGATTGTGATTGTATGATTGTGATTGTATGATTGTGATTGTATGATTGCGATTGTATGTTTGTGATTGTATGATTGTGATTGTATGATTGTGATTGTATGATTGTGATTGTTTGATTGTGATTGTGTGATTACGTTTGTATGATTCTAATTGTATGCATGTGAATGTATAATTCTGATTGTATGTTTGTGATAATATGATTGCGATTGTATGATTGAGATTGTATGATTGTGATTGTGTGATTGTGATTGTATGATTGTGATTGTATGATTGTGATTGTATGATTGTGATTGTATGATTGTGATTGTATGATTGTGATTGTATGATTGTGATTGTATGATTGTGATTGTATGATTGTGATTGTAAGATTTTGATTTTATGATTGTGGTTGTACGATTGTGATTGCAGGCTTGTGATTGTATGATTGTGATTGTATGATTGTGATTGTATGATTGTGATTGTATGATTGTGATTGTATGATTGTGATTGTATGATTGTGATTGTATGATTGTGATTGTATGATTGTGATTGTATGATTGTAATTGTATGATTGTGATTGTATGATTGTGATTTTATGATTGCGATTGTAGGGTTGTGATTGTGAGATTGTGATTGTATGATTGTAATTGTATGATTGTGATTGCATGATTGTGATTGTATGATAGTGATTGTACGATTGTGTTCGTTGTGATTGTGTTGCTATGTTTCTCTATGTATAACTGTGATTGTATGATAGTGATTGTGTGATTGTGATTGTATGATTGTGTTTTTATAATTGTGACTGTGTGATTTTAATTGTATGATTGTAATTGTATGATTGCGATTGTATGATTGAGATTGTACGATTGTGGTTGTTGTGATTGTGTTGCTATGTTTCTCTATGTATGACTGTGGTTGTATGATAGTGATTGTGTGAATGTGGTTGTCTGATTCTGATTGTATGATTGCGAATGCAGGATTGTGATTGTGATTGTGATTGTATGATTGCGATTGTATGATTGTGATTGTATGATTGTGATTGTAAGATTGTGATTGTATGATTGTGATTGTATGATTGTGATTGTATGATCGTGATTGTATGATCGTGATTGTTTGATCGTGATTGTATGATTGTGATTGTATGATTGTGATTGTATGATTGTGATTGTATGATTGTGATTGTATGATTGTGATTGTATGATTGTGAATGTATGATTGTGATTGTATGATAGTGATTGTATGATTGTGATTGTATGATAGTGATTGTATGATTGTGATTGTATGATTGTGATTGTATGATTGTGATTGTATGATTGTGATTGTATGATTGTGATTGTATGATTGCGATTGTATGATTGTGGTTGTATGACTGTGATTGTACGATTGTTATTGTACGATTGTGATTGTACGATTGTGATTTTATGATTGTGACTATATGATTGTAACTCTATGATAGAGATTGTGTAAATATGATTGTGATTGCATGATCGTAATTGTATGATTGTGAATGTATGATTATGATTGTATGATTGTGATTGTATGATTGTGATTGTATGATAGTGATTGTATGATTGTGATTGTATGATTGTGATTGTCTGATTCTGATTGTATGATTGCGAATGCAGGATTGTGATTGTGATTGTGATTGTATGATTGCGATTGTATGATTGTGATTGTATGATTGTGATTGTAAGATTGTGATTGTATGATTGTGATTGTATGATTGTGATTGTATGATCGTGATTGTATGATCGTGATTGTTTGATCGTGATTGTATGATTGTGATTGTATGATTGTGATTGTATGATTGTGATTGTATGATTGTGATTGTATGATTGTGAATGTATGATTGTGATTGTATGATTGTGATTGTATGATTGTGATTGTATGATAGTGATTGTATGATTGTGATTGTATGATTGTGATTGTATGATTGTGATTGTATGATTGTGATTGTATGATTGCGATTGTATGATTGTGGTTGTATGACTGTGATTGTACGATTGTTATTGTACGATTGTGATTGTACGATTGTGATTTTATGATTGTGACTATATGATTGTAACTCTATGATAGAGATTGTGTAAATATGATTGTGATTGCATGATCGTAATTGTATGATTGTGAATGTATGATTATGATTGTATGATTGTGATTGTATGATTGTGATTGTATGATTGTGATTGTATGATTGTGATTGTATGATTGTGATTGTATGATTGTGATTGTATGATTGTGATTGTATGATTGTGATTGTATGATTGTGATTGTATGATTGTGATTGTATGATTGTGATTGTATGATTGTGATTGTATGATTGTGATTGTATGATTGTGATTGTATGATTGTGATTGTATGATTGTGATTGTATGATTGTGATTGTATGATTGTAATTGTATGATTGTGATTGTATGATTGTGATTTTATGATTGCGATTGTAGGGTTGTGATTGTGAGATTGTGATTGTATGATTGTAATTGTATGATTGTGATTGCATGATTGTGATTGTATGATAGTGATTGTACGATTGTGTTCGTTGTGATTGTGTTGCTATGTTTCTCTATGTATAACTGTGATTGTATGATAGTGATTGTGTGATTGTGATTGTATGATTGTGTTTTTATAATTGTGACTGTATGATTTTAATTGTATGATTGTAATTGTATGAATGTGATTGTATGATTGTGATTGTATGATTGTGATTGTATGATTGTGATTGTATGATTGTGATTGTATGATTGTGATTGTATGATTGTGATTGTATGATTGTGATTGTATGATTGTGATTGTATGATTGTGATTGTATGATTGTGATTGTAGGATTGCAACTGTATCATTATGCTTATATGATTCTAATTGCATGATTGTGATTGTATGATTGTGATTGTATGATTGCGATTGTAAGGTTGTGATTGTATGATTGTGATTGTAAGATTGTGATTTTATGATTGTGACTGTATGATTGTAACTGTATGATAGTGATTGTGTGAATGTGATTGTAGGATTGTAATTGTATGATTATGCTTGTATGATTCTAATTGAATGATTATGATTGTATGATTGTGATTGTATGATTGTGATTGTATGATAGTGATTGTGTGAATGTGGTTGTCTAATTGTGATTGTATGATTGCGAATGCAGGATTGTGATTGTGATAGTATGATTGTGATTGTATGATTGTGATTGTATGATTGTGATTGTACGATTGTGATTGCATGTTTGTGATTCTATGATTGTCATTGTATGATTGTGATTGTATGATTGTAATTGTATGATTGTGATTGTATGATTGTGATTGTATGATTGTGATTGTATGACTGTGATTGTATGATTGTGATTGCATGATTGTGATTGTGTGATTGTGTTTGTATGATTCTAATTGCATGCATGTGAATGTATAATTCTGATTGTATGATCGTGATGATATGATTGCGATTGTATGTTTGTGATTGTATGATTGTGATTGCATGATTGTGATTGTATGATTTTGATTTTATGATTGCGATTGTGTGATTGTGGTTGTATGATTGTGATTGTATGGTCGTGATTGTATGATTGTGATTGTATGATTGTGATTGTATGATTGTCATTGTATGATTGTGATTGTATGATTGTGGGTGTATAATTGTCATTGTATGATTGAGATTGTACGATTGTGGTTGTGTGATTGTGTTGCTATGATTCTCATTGTATAACTGTGATTGTATGATAGTGATTGTGTGATTGTGTTGGTATGATTCTAATTGTATGCATATGAATGTACATTTGGGATTGAATGATTGTGATAGTATGATTGTGATTGTATAATTGTGATTGTGTGGCTTTTATTGTTTGATTGTGATTCCTTGATTGTAACTGTATGAATCTGATTGTATGATCGTGATTGTATGATTGTGATTGTGTGATTGCGATTGTATGATTCTAATTGTATGCGTGTGAATGTATGATTCTGATTGTATGTTTGAGATAATATGATTGTGATTGTATGATTGTGATTGTATGATTGTGATTGTATGATTGTGATTGTATGATTGTGATTGTATGATTGTGATTGTATGATTGTGATTGTATGATTGTGATTGTATGATTGTGATTGTATGATTGTGATTGTATGATTGTGATTGTATGATTGTGATTCCATGATTGTGATTGTATGATTGTAATTGTATGAATGTGATTGTATGATTGTGATTGTTTGATTGTGATTGTGTGATTACGTTTGTATGATTCTAATTGTATGCATGTGAATGTATAATTCTGATTGTATGTTTGTGATAATATGATTGCGATTGTATGATTGAGATTGTATGATTGTGATTGTGTGATTGTGATTGTATGATTGTGATTGTATGATTGTGATTGTATGATTGTGATTGTATGATTGTGATTGTATGATTGTGATTGTATGATTGTGATTGTATGATTGTGATTGTATGATTGTGATTGTACGATTGTGATTGTACGATTGTGATTTTATAATTGTGACATTATCATTGTAACTGTATGATATTGATTGTGTGAATGTGATTGTGATTGCATGATCGCAATTGTATGATTGTGAATGTATGATTATGATTCTCTGATTGCAATTGTCTGATTGCGATTGTGTGATTGTGAATGTATGATTCTGACTCTATGATTGTGATTCCATGATTGTGATTGTATGATTGTAATTGTATGAATGTGATTGTATGATTGTGATTGTATGATTGTGATTGTATGATTGTGATTGTATGATTGTGATTGTATGATTGTGATTGTATGATTGTGATTGTATGATTGTGATTGTATGACGCTACTTGGGTGATTGTGGTTGTATGATTGTGAATATATAATTGTATTTGCGTGATTGTTATTGCCGGATTGCTATTGTATAATGCTGATTGTATGATAGTGATTGTGTGATTGTGATTGTACGATTGTGGTTCTATGATTGCGATTGTATGTTGGTGATTGTATGATTGTGATTGTATGATTGTGATTGTATGATTGTGATTGTATGATTGTGATTGTATGATTGTGATTGTATGATTGTGATTGTATGATTGTGATTGTATGATTGTGATTGTATGATTGTGATTGTAAGATTGTGATTTTACGATTGTGGTTGTACGATTGTGATTGCAGGATCGTGATTGTATGAATGTGATTGTATGATTGTGATTGTATGATTGTGATTGTATGATTGTGATTGTATGATTGTGATTGTATGATTGTGATTGTATGATTGTGATTGTATGATGCTACTTGGGTGATTGTGGTTGTATGATTGTGAATATATAATTGTATTTGCGTGATTGTTATTGCCGGATTGCTATTGTATAATGCTGATTGTATGATAGTGATTGTGTGATTGTGATTGTATGATTGTGATTGTATGATTGTGATTGTATGATTGTGATTGTATGATTGTGATTGTATGATTGTGATTGTATGATTATGATTGTGTGATTGTGATTGTATGATTCTACTTGGGTGATTGTGGTTGTATGATTGTGAATATATAATTGTATTTGCGTGATTGTTATTGCCGGATTGCTATTGTATAATGCTAATTGTATGATAGTGATTGTGTGAATGTGATTGTGATTGCATGATCGTAATTGTATGATTGTGGATGTATGATTATGACTGTATGATTGCGATTGTCTGATTGCGCTTGTACGATTGTGATTGTATGATTGTGATTGTATGATTGTGATTGTATGATTGTGATTGTATGACTGTGATTGTGTCTTTGTGATTGTGTTATTGTGATTGTATGATTGTGATTGTACGATTGTGATTGTACGATTGTGATTGTACGATTGTGATTTTATAATTGTGACATTATCATTGTAACTGTATGATATTGATTGTGTGAATGTGATTGTGATTGCATGACCGCAATTGTATGATTGTGAATGTATGATTATGATTCTCTGATTGCAATTGTCTGATTGCGATTGTGTGATTGTGAATGTATGATTCTGACTCTATGATTGTGATTCCATGATTGTGATTGTATGATTGTAATTGTATGAATGTGATTGTATGATTGTGATTGTATGATTGTGATTGTATGATTGTGATTGTATGATTGTGATTGTATGATGCTACTTGGGTGATTGTGGTTGTATGATTGTGAATATATAATTGTATTTGCGTGATTGTTATTGCCGGATTGCTATTGTATAATGCTGATTGTATGATAGTGATTGTGTGATTGTGATTGTACGATTGTGGTTCTATGATTGCGATTGTATGTTGGTGATTGTATGATTGTGATTGTATGATTGTGGTTCTATGATTGTGATTGTATGATTGTGATTGTATGATTGTGGTTGTATGACTGTGATTGTACGATTGTTATTGTACGATTGTGATTGTACGATTGTGATTTTATGATTGTGACTATATGATTGTAACTCTATGATAGAGATTGTGTAAATATGATTGTGATTGCATGATCGTAATTGTATGATTGTGAATGTATGATTATGATTGTATGATTGTGATTGTATGATTGTGATTGTATGATTGTGATTGTATGATTGTGATTGTATGATTGTGATTGTATGATTGTGATTGTATGATTGTGATTGTATGATTGTGATTGTATGATTGTGATTGTATGATTGTGATTGTATGATTGTGATTGTATGATTGTGATTGTATGATTGTGATTGTATGATTGTGATTGTATGATTGTGATTGTTTGATTGTGATTGTGTGATTACGTTTGTATAATTCTAATTGTATGCATGTGAATGTATAATTCTGATTGTATGTTTGTGATAATATGATTGCGATTGTATGATTGAGATTGTATGATTGTGATTGTGTGATTGTGATTGTATGATTGTGATTGTATGATTGTGATTGTATGATTGTGATTGTATGATTGTGATTGTATGATTGTGATTGTATGATTGTGATTGTATGATTGTGATTGTATGATTGTGATTGTAAGATTTTGATTTTATGATTGTGGTTGTACGATTGTGATTGCAGGCTTGTGATTGTATGATTGTGATTGTATGATTGTGATTGTATGATTGTGATTGTATGATTGTGATTGTATGATTGTGATTGTATGATTGTGATTGTATGATTGTGATTGTATGATTGTGATTGTATGATTGTGATTGTATGATTGTGATTGTATGATTGTGATTGTATGAGTGTGATTGTATGATTGTGATTGTAAGATTTTGATTTTATGATTGTGGTTGTACGATTGTGATTGCAGGCTTGTGATTGTATGATTGTGATTGTATGATTGTGATTGTATGATTGTGATTGTATGATTGTGATTGTATGATTGTGATTGTATGATTGTGATTGTATGATTGTGATTGTATGATTGTGATTGTATGATTGTAATTGTATGATTGTGATTGTATGATTGTGATTTTATGATTGCGATTGTAGGGTTGTGATTGTGAGATTGTGATTGTATGATTGTAATTGTATGATTGTGATTGCATGATTGTGATTGTATGATAGTGATTGTACGATTGTGTTCGTTGTGATTGTGTTGCTATGTTTCTCTATGTATAACTGTGATTGTATGATAGTGATTGTGTGATTGTGATTGTATGATTGTGTTTTTATAATTGTGACTGTATGATTTTAATTGTATGATTGTAATTGTATGATTGCGATTGTATGATTGAGATTGTACGATTGTGGTTGTTGTGATTGTGTTGCTATGTTTCTCTATGTATGACTGTGGTTGTATGATAGTGATTGTGTGAATGTGGTTGTCTGATTCTGATTGTATGATTGCGAATGCAGGATTGTGATTGTGATTGTGATTGTATGATTGCGATTGTATGATTGTGATTGTATGATTGTGATTGTAAGATTGTGATTGTATGATTGTGATTGTATGATTGTGATTGTATGATCGTGATTGTATGATCGTGATTGTTTGATCGTGATTGTATGATTGTGATTGTATGATTGTGATTGTATGATTGTGATTGTATGATTGTGATTGTATGATTGTGAATGTATGATTGTGATTGTATGATTGTGATTGTATGATTGTGATTGTATGATAGTGATTGTATGATTGTGATTGTATGATTGTGATTGTATGATTGTGATTGTATGATTGTGATTGTATGATTGTGATTGTATGATTGCGATTGTATGATTGTGGTTGTATGACTGTGATTGTACGATTGTTATTGTACGATTGTGATTGTACGATTGTGATTTTATGATTGTGACTATATGATTGTAACTCTATGATAGAGATTGTGTAAATATGATTGTGATTGCATGATCGTAATTGTATGATTGTGAATGTATGATTATGATTGTATGATTGTGATTGTATGATTGTGATTGTATGATTGTGATTGTATGATTGTGATTGTATGATTGTGATTGTATGATTGTGATTGTATGATTGTGATTGTATGATTGTGATTGTATGATTGTGATTGTATGATTGTGATTGTATGATTGTGATTGTATGATTGTGATTGTATGATTGTGATTGTATGATTGTGATTCCATGATTGTGATTGTATGATTGTAATTGTATGAATGTGATTGTATGATTGTGATTGTTTGATTGTGATTGTGTGATTACGTTTGTATGATTCTAATTGTATGCATGTGAATGTATAATTCTGATTGTATGTTTGTGATAATATGATTGCGATTGTATGATTGAGATTGTATGATTGTGATTGTGTGATTGTGATTGTATGATTGTGATTGTATGATTGTGATTGTATGATTGTGATTGTATGATTGTGATTGTATGATTGTGATTGTATGATTATGATTGTGTGATTGTGATTGTATGATTCTACTTGGGTGATTGTGGTTGTATGATTGTGAATATATAATTGTATTTGCGTGATTGTTATTGCCGGATTGCTATTGTATAATGCTAATTGTATGATAGTGATTGTGTGAATGTGATTGTGATTGCATGATCGTAATTGTATGATTGTGGATGTATGATTATGACTGTATGATTGCGATTGTCTGATTGCGCTTGTACGATTGTGATTGTATGATTGTGATTGTATGATTGTGATTGTATGATTGTGATTGTATGACTGTGATTGTGTCTTTGTGATTGTGTTATTGTGATTGTATGATTGTGATTGTACGATTGTGATTGTACGATTGTGATTGTACGATTGTGATTTTATAATTGTGACATTATCATTGTAACTGTATGATATTGATTGCGTGAATGTGATTGTGATTGCATGACCGCAATTGTATGATTGTGAATGTATGATTATGATTCTCTGATTGCAATTGTCTGATTGCGATTGTGTGATTGTGAATGTATGATTCTGACTCTATGATTGTGATTCCATGATTGTGGTTGTATGACTGTGATTGTACGATTGTTATTGTACGATTGTGATTGTACGATTGTGATTTTATGATTGTGACTATATGATTGTAACTCTATGATAGAGATTGTGTAAATATGATTGTGATTGCATGATCGTAATTGTATGATTGTGAATGTATGATTATGATTGTATGATTGTGATTGTATGATTGTGATTGTATGATTGTGATTGTATGATTGTGATTGTATGATTGTGATTGTATGATTGTGATTGTATGATTGTGATTGTATGATTGTGATTGTATGATTGCGATTGTATGTTTGTGATTGTATGATTGTGATTGTATGATTGTGATTGTATGATTGTGATTGTTTGATTGTGATTGTGTGATTACGTTTGTATGATTCTAATTGTATGCATGTGAATGTATAATTCTGATTGTATGTTTGTGATAATATGATTGCGATTGTATGATTGAGATTGTATGATTGTGATTGTGTGATTGTGATTGTATGATTGTGATTGTATGATTGTGATTGTATGATTGTGATTGTATGATTGTGATTGTATGATTGTGATTGTATGATTGTGATTGTATGATTGTGATTGTATGATTGTGATTGTATGATTGTGATTGTAAGATTTTGATTTTATGATTGTGGTTGTACGATTGTGATTGCAGGCTTGTGATTGTATGATTGTGATTGTATGATTGTGATTGTATGATTGTGATTGTATGATTGTGATTGTATGATTGTGATTGTATGATTGTGATTGTATGATTGTGATTGTATGATTGTGATAGTATGATTGTAATTGTATGATTGTGATTGTATGATTGTGATTTTATGATTGCGATTGTAGGGTTGTGATTGTGAGATTGTGATTGTATGATTGTAATTGGATGATTGTGATTGCATGATTGTGATTGTATGATAGTGATTGTACGATTGTGTTCGTTGTGATTGTGTTGCTATGTTTCTCTATGTATAACTGTGATTGTATGATAGTGATTGTGTGATTGTGATTGTATGATTGTGTTTTTATAATTGTGACTGTGTGATTTTAATTGTATGATTGTAATTGTATGATTGCGATTGTATGATTGAGATTGTACGATTGTGGTTGTTGTGATTGTGTTGCTATGTTTCTCTATGTATGACTGTGGTTGTATGATAGTGATTGTGTGAATGTGGTTGTCTGATTCTGATTGTATGATTGCGAATGCAGGATTGTGATTGTGATTGTGATTGTATGATTGCGATTGTATGATTGTGATTGTATGATTGTGATTGTAAGATTGTGATTGTATGATTGTGATTGTATGATTGTGATTGTATGATCGTGATTGTATGATCGTGATTGTTTGATCGTGATTGTATGATTGTGATTGTATGATTGTGATTGTATGATTGTGATTGTATGATTGTGATTGTATGATTGTGAATGTATGATTGTGATTGTATGATAGTGATTGTATGATTGTGATTGTATGATAGTGATTGTATGATTGTGATTGTATGATTGTGATTGTATGATTGTGATTGTATGATTGTGATTGTATGATTGTGATTGTATGATTGCGATTGTATGATTGTGGTTGTATGACTGTGATTGTACGATTGTTATTGTACGATTGTGATTGTACGATTGTGATTTTATGATTGTGACTATATGATTGTAACTCTATGATAGAGATTGTGTAAATATGATTGTGATTGCATGATCGTAATTGTATGATTGTGAATGTATGATTATGATTGTATGATTGTGATTGTATGATTGTGATTGTATGATTGTGATTGTATGATTGTGATTGTATGATTGTGATTGTATGATTGTGATTGTATGATTGTGATTGTATGATTGTGATTGTATGATTGTGATTGTATGATTGTGATTGTATGATTGTGATTGTATGATTGTGATTGTATGATTGTAATTGTATGATTGTGATTGTATGATTGTGATTTTATGATTGCGATTGTAGGGTTGTGATTGTGAGATTGTGATTGTATGATTGTAATTGTATGATTGTGATTGCATGATTGTGATTGTATGATAGTGATTGTACGATTGTGTTCGTTGTGATTGTGTTGCTATGTTTCTCTATGTATAACTGTGATTGTATGATAGTGATTGTGTGATTGTGATTGTATGATTGTGTTTTTATAATTGTGACTGTATGATTTTAATTGTATGATTGTAATTGTATGATTGCGATTGTATGATTGAGATTGTACGATTGTGGTTGTTGTGATTGTGTTGCTATGTTTCTCTATGTATGACTGTGGTTGTATGATAGTGATTGTGTGAATGTGGTTGTCTGATTCTGATTGTATGATTGCGAATGCAGGATTGTGATTGTGATTGTGATTGTATGATTGCGATTGTATGATTGTGATTGTATGATTGTGATTGTAAGATTGTGATTGTATGATTGTGATTGTATGATTGTGATTGTATGATCGTGATTGTATGATCGTGATTGTTTGATCGTGATTGTATGATTGTGATTGTATGATTGTGATTGTATGATTGTGATTGTATGATTGTGATTGTATGATTGTGAATGTATGATTGTGATTGTATGATTGTGATTGTATGATTGTGATTGTATGATAGTGATTGTATGATTGTGATTGTATGATTGTGATTGTATGATTGTGATTGTATGATTGTGATTGTATGATTGCGATTGTATGATTGTGGTTGTATGACTGTGATTGTACGATTGTTATTGTACGATTGTGATTGTACGATTGTGATTTTATGATTGTGACTATATGATTGTAACTCTATGATAGAGATTGTGTAAATATGATTGTGATTGCATGATCGTAATTGTATGATTGTGAATGTATGATTATGATTGTATGATTGTGATTGTATGATTGTGATTGTATGATTGTGATTGTATGATTGTGATTGTATGATTGTGATTGTATGATTGTGATTGTATGATTGTGATTGTATGATTGTGATTGTATGATTGTGATTGTATGATTGTGATTGTATGATTGTGATTGTATGATTGTGATTGTTTGATTGTGATTGTGTGATTACGTTTGTATGATTCTAATTGTATGCATGTGAATGTATAATTCTGATTGTATGTTTGTGATAATATGATTGCGATTGTATGATTGAGATTGTATGATTGTGAGTGTGTGATTGTGATTGTATGATTGTGATTGTATGATTGTGATTGTATGATTGTGATTGTATGATTGTGATTGTATGATTGTGATTGTATGATTGTGATTGTATGATTGTGATTGTATGATTGTGATTGTATGATTGTGATTGTATGATTGTGATTGTAAGATTGTGATTTTATGATTGTGGTTGTACGATTGTGATTGCAGGATTGTGATTGTATGATTGTGATTGTATGATTGTGATTGTATGATTGTGATTGTATGATTGTGATTGTATGATTGTGATTGTATGATTGTGATTGTATGATTGTGATTGTATGATTGTGATTGTATGATTGTGATTGTATGATTGTGATTGTATGATTGTAATTGTATGATTGTGATTGTATGATTGTGATTTTATGATTGCGATTGTAGGGTTGTGATTGTGAGATTGTGATTGTATGATTGTAATTGTATGATTGTGATTGCATGATTGTGATTGTATGATAGTGATTGTACGATTGTGTTCGTTGTGATTGTGTTGCTATGTTTCTCTATGTATAACTGTGATTGTATGATAGTGATTGTGTGATTGTGATTGTATGATTGTGTTTTTATAATTGTGACTGTATGATTTTAATTGTATGATTGTAATTGTATGATTGCGATTGTATGATAGAGATTGTACGATTGTGGTTGTTGTGATTGTGTTGCTATGTTTCTCTATGTATGACTGTGGTTGTATGATAGTGATTGTGTGAATGTGGTTGTCTGATTCTGATTGTATGATTGCGAATGCAGGATTGTGATTGTGATTGTGATTGTATGATTGCGATTGTATGATTGTGATTGTATGATTGTGATTGTAAGATTGTGATTGTATGATTGTGATTGTATGATTGTGATTGTATGATCGTGATTGTATGATCGTGATTGTTTGATCGTGATTGTATGATCGTGATTGTATGATTGTGATTGTATGATTGTGATTGTATGATTGTGATTGTATGATTGTGAATGTATGATTGTGATTGTATGATTGTGATTGTATGATTGTGATTGTATGATAGTGATTGTATGATTGTGATTGTATGATTGTGATTGTATGATTGTGATTGTATGATTGTGATTGTATGATTGTGATTGTATGATTGCGATTGTATGATTGCGATTGTATGATTGCAATTGTATGATTGTGAATGTATGATTGTGATTGTATGATTGTGATTGTATGACTGTGATTGTATCTTTATGATTGTATGATTGTGATTGTATGATTGTGATTGTACGATTGTGATTGTACGATTGTGATTGTACGATTGTGATTTTATAATTGTGACATTATCATTGTAACTGTATGATATTGATTGTGTGAATGTGATTGTGATTGCATGATCGCAATTGTATGATTTGAATGTATGATTATGATTCTCTGATTGCAATTGTCTGATTGCGATTGTGTGATTGTGAATGTATGATTCTGACTCTATGATTGTGATTCCATGATTGTGATTGTATGATTGTAATTGTATGAATGTGATTGTATGATTGTGATTGTATGATTGTGATTGTATGATTGTGATTGTATGATTGTGATTGTATGATTGTGATTGTATGATTGTGATTGTATGATTGTGATTGTATGATTGTGATTGTATGATTGTGATTGTAGGATTGCAACTGTATCATTATGCTTATATGATTCTAATTGCATGATTGTGATTGTATGATTGTGATTGTATGATTGCGATTGTAAGGTTGTGATTGTATGATTGTGATTGTAAGATTGTGATTTTATGATTGTGACTGTATGATTGTAACTGTATGATAGTGATTGTGTGAATGTGATTGTAGGATTGTAATTGTATGATTATGCTTGTATGATTCTAATTGAATGATTATGATTGTATGATTGTGATTGTATGATTGTGATTGTATGATAGTGATTGTGTGAATGTGGTTGTCTAATTGTGATTGTATGATTGCGAATGCAGGATTGTGATTGTGATAGTATGATTGTGATTGTATGATTGTGATTGTATGATTGTGATTGTACGATTGTGATTGCATGATTGTGATTCTATGATTGTCATTGTATGATTGTGATTGTATGATTGTAATTGTATGATTGTGATTGTATGATTGTGATTGTATGATTGTGATTGTATGACTGTGATTGTATGATTGTGATTGCATGATTGTGATTGTGTGATTGTGTTTGTATGATTCTAATTGCATGCATGTGAATGTATAATTCTGATTGTATGATCGTGATGATATGATTGCGATTGTATGTTTGTGATTGTATGATTGTGATTGCATGATTGTGATTGTATGATTTTGATTTTATGATTGCGATTGTGTGATTGTGGTTGTATGATTGTGATTGTATGGTCGTGATTGTATGATTGTGATTGTATGATTGTGATTGTATGATTGTCATTGTATGATTGTGATTGTATGATTGTGGGTGTATAATTGTCATTGTATGATTGAGATTGTACGATTGTGGTTGTGTGATTGTGTTGCTATGATTCTCATTGTATAACTGTGATTGTATGATAGTGATTGTGTGATTGTGTTGGTATGATTCTAATTGTATGCATATGAATGTACATTTGGGATTGAATGATTGTGATAGTATGATTGTGATTGTATAATTGTGATTGTGTGGCTTTTATTGTTTGATTGTGATTCCTTGATTGTAACTGTATGAATCTGATTGTATGATCGTGATTGTATGATTGTGATTGTGTGATTGCGATTGTATGATTCTAATTGTATGCATGTGAATGTATGATTCTGATTGTATGTTTGAGATAATATGATTGCGATTGTATGATTGTGATTGTATGATTGTGATTGTATGATTGTGATTGTATGATTGTGATTGTATGATTGTGATTGTATGATTGTGATTGTATGATTGTGATTGTATGATTGTGATTGTATGATTGTGATTGTATGATTGCGATTGTATGGTTGTGATTGTATGATTGTGATTGTAGGATTGCAACTGTATCATTATGCTTATATGATTCTAATTGCATGATTGTGATTGTATGATTGTGATTGTATGATTGCGATTGTAAGGTTGTGATTGTATGATTGTGATTGCAAGATTGTGATTTTATGATTGTGACTGTATGATTGTAACTGTATGATAGTGATTGTGTGAATGTGATTGTAGGATTGTAATTGTATGATTATGCTTGTATGATTCTAATTGAATGATTATGATTGTATGATTGTGATTGTATGGTTGTGATTGTATGATAGTGATGGCATGATAGTGATTGTATCATTGTGATTGTATGATTGCGAATGCAGGATTGTGATTGTGATTGTATGATTTTGATTGTGTGATTGTGTTCCTACGATTCTCATTGTATAACTGTGATTGTATGATAGTGATTGTGTGATTGTGGTTGTCTGATTCTGATTGTATGATTGCGAATGCAGGATAGTGATTGTGATTGTATGATTGCGATTGTATGATTGTGATTGTATGATTGCGATTGTAAGATTGTGATTGTATGATTGTGATTGTATGATTGTGATTGTATGATTGTGATTGTATGATAGTGATTGTACGATTGTGATTGTATGATTGTGATTGCATGATTGTGATTCTATGATTGTCATTGTATGATTGTGGTTTTATGATTGTGATTGTATGATTGTGATTGTAGGATTGTGATTGTATGATTGTGATTGTATGATTGTGATTGTATGATTCTACTCGGGTGATTGTGGTTGTATGATTGTGAATATATAATTGTATTTGCGTGATTGTTATTGCCGGATTGCTATTGTATAATGCTGATTGTATGATAGTGATTGTCTAATTGTGATTGTACGATTGTGGTTCTATGATTGCGATTGTATGTTGGTGATTGTATGATTGTGAATGTATGATTGTGGTTCTATGATTGTGATTGTATGATTGTGATTGTATGATTGTGGTTGTATGACTGTGAATGTACGATTGTTATTGTACGACTGCGATTGTACGATTGTGATTTTATGATTGTGACTATATGATTGTAACTGTATGATAGAGATCGTGTAAATATGATTGTGATTGCATGATCGTAATTGTAGGATTGTGAATGTATGATTATGATTGTATGATTGTGATTGTATGATTGTGATTGTATGATTGTGATTGTATGATTGTGATTGTATGATTGTGATTGTATGATTGTGATTGTATGATTGTGATTGTATGATTGTGATTGTATGATTGTGATTGTATGATTGTGATTGTATGATTGTGATTGTATGATTGTGATTCCATGATTGTGATTGTATGATTGTAATTGTATGAATGTGATTTTATGATTGTGATTGTTTGATTGTGATTGTGTGATTACGTTTGTATGATTCTAATTGTATGCATGTGAATGTATAATTCTGATTGTATGTTTGTGATAATATGATTGCGATTGTATGATTGAGATTGTATGATTGTGATTGTGTGATTGTGATTGTATGATTGTGATTGTATGATTGTGATTGTATGATAGTGATTGTACGATTGTGATTGCATTATTGTGATTCTATGATTGTCATTGTATGATTGTGGTTTGATGATTGTGATTGTATGATTGTGATTGTAGGATTGTGATTGTATGATTGTGATTGTATGATTGTGATTGTATGATTGTGATTGTATGATTCTACTCGGGTGATTGTGGTTGTATGAATGTGAATAGATAATTGTATTTGCGTGATTGTTATTGCCGGATTGCTATTGTATAATGCTGATTGTATGATAGTGATTGTGTGATTGTGATTGTACGATTGTGGTTCTATGATTGCGATTGTATGTTGGTGATTGTATGATTGTGATTGTATGATTGTGGTTCTATGATTGTGATTGTATGATTGTGATTGTATGATTGTGATTGTATGGTTGTGCTTGTATGATTGTGATTCTATGATTGTGATTGTATGATTGTGATTGTAAGATTGTGATTTTATGATTGTGGTTGTACGATTGTGATTGCAGGATTGTGATTGTATGATTGTGATTGTATGATTGTGATTGTATGATTGTGATTGTATGATTGTGATTGTATGATTGTGATTGTATGATTGTGATTGTATGATTGTGATTGTATGATTGTGATTGTATGATTGTGATTGTATGATTGTGATTTTATGATTGCGATTGTAGGGTTGTGATTGTGAGATTGTGATTGTATGATTGTAATTGTATGATTGTGATTGCATGATTGTGATTGTATGATAGTGATTGTACGATTGTGTTCGTTGTGATTGTGTTGCTATGTTTCTCTATGTATAACTGTGATTGTATGATAGTGATTGTGTGATTGTGATTGTATGATTGTGTTTTTATAATTGTGACTGTATGATTTTAATTGTATGATTGTAATTGTATGATTGCGATTGTATGATTGAGATTGTACGATTGTGGTTGTTGTGATTGTGTTGCTATGTTTCTCTATGTATGACTGTGGTTGTATGATAGTGATTGTGTGAATGTGGTTGTCTGATTGTGATTGTATGATTGCGAATGCAGGATTGTGATTGTGATTGTATGATTTTGATTGTGTGATTGTGTTCCTATGATTCTCATTGTATAACTGTGATTGTATGATAGTGATTGTGTGATTGTGGTTGTCTGATTCTGATTGTATGATTGCGAATGCAGGATTGTGATTGTGATTGTATGATTGCGATTGAATGATTGTGATTGTATGATTGTGATTGTATGATTGTGATTGTATGATTGTGATTGTACGATTGTGATTGTACGATTGTGATTGTACGATTGTGATTGTACGATTGTGATTTTATAATTGTGACATTATCATTGTAACTGTATGATATTGATTGTGTGAATGTGATTGTGATTGCATGATCGCAATTGTATGATTGTGAATGTATGATTATGATTCTCTGATTGCAATTGTCTGATTGCGATTGTGTGATTGTGAATGTATGATTCTGACTCTATGATTGTGATTCCATGATTGTGATTGTATGATTGTAATTGTATGAATGTGATTGTATGATTGTGATTGTTTGATTGTGATTGTGTGAGTACGTTTGTATGATTCTAATTGTATGCATGTGAATGTATAATTCTGATTGTATGTTTGTGATAATATGATTGCGATTGTATGTTTGAGATTGTATGATTGTGATTGTGTGATTGTGATTGTATGATTGTGATTGTATGATTGTGATTGTATGATTGTGATTGTATGATTGTGATTGTATGATTGTGATTGTATGATTGTGATTGTATGATTGTGAATGTATGATTGTGATTGTATGATTGTGATTGTATAATTGTGATTGTGGGGCTGTTATTGTTTGATTGTGATTCCTTGATTGTAACTATATGAATCTGATTGTATGATTGTGATTGTATGATAGTGATTGTGTGATTGTGTTGGTATGATTCTAATTGTATGCATGTGAATGTACATTTGGGATTGTATGATTGTGATTGTATGATTGTGATAGTATGATTGTGATAGTATGATTGTGACTTTATAATTGTGATTATTAGTTTGTGATTGTATGATCGTGATTGTATGATTGTGAATGTAAAATTGTGATTGTATGATTGTGTTCGTATGATTCTAATTGTATGACTGTGACAGTGTGATCGTGATTATATGATTGTGATTGTATGATTTTGATAGTGTGATTGTGATTGTGATTGTGATTATATGATAGTGATAGTGATTGTGATTCTATGATTGTATTTTATGATTCTGATTGTATGATTCTGATTATGTGATTGTGTTTGTATGATTCTAATTGTAAGTATATATATGTATAATTGTGATTGCGTGATTGTGATTGTATGATTGTGAATGTATGACTGTTATTATATGATTGTAATTGTATGATTGTGATTGTATGATTGTGATTGTAGGATTGTGATTGTATGATTGTGATTGTACGATTGTGATTGTACGATTGTGATTGTACGATTGTGATTGTACGAATATGACTGTACGATTGTGATTGTACGATTGTGATTTTATGATTGTGACATTATCATTGTAACTGTATGATAGTGATTGTGTGAATGTGATTGTGCTTGCATGATCGTAATTGTATGATTGTGGATGTATGATGATGACTGTATGATTGCGATTGTCTGATTGCGATTGTGTGATTGTGTTGCTATGATTCTAATTGTATGCATGTGAATGTATTATTCTGATTGCATGCTCGTGATTATATGATTGCGATTGTATGTTTGTGATTGTATGATTGCGATTGTATGATTGTGATTGTATGATTGTGATTGTATGATTGTGATTGTATGATAGTGATTGTACGATTGTGATTGTATGATTGTGATTGCATGATTGTGATTCTATGATTGTCAATGTATGATTGTGGTTTTATGATTGTGATTGTATTATTGTGATTGTAGGATTGTGATTGTATGATTGTGATTGTATGATTGTGATTGTATGATTCTACTCGGGTGATTGTGGTTGTATGAATGTGAATAGATAATTGTATTTGCGTGATTGTTATTGCCGGATTGCTATTGTATAATGCTGATTGTATGATAGTGATTGTGTGATTGTGATTGTACGATTGTGGTTCTATGATTGCGATTGTATGTTGGTGATTGTATGATTGTGATTGTATGATTGTGGTTCTATGATTGTGATTGTATGATTGTGATTGTATGATTGTGATTGTATGATTGTGCTTGTATGATTGTGATTCTATGATTGTGATTGTAGGATTGTGATTCTATGATTGTCATTGTGTGATTGTGGTTTTATGATTGTGATTGTATGATTGTGATTGTAGGATTGTGATTGTATGATTGTGATTGTATGATTGTGCTTGTATGATTGTGATTCTATGATTGTGATTGTAGGATTATGATTCTATGATTGCGATTGTCTGATTGCGATTGTGTGATTGTGTATGTATGATTGTGACTGTATGATTGCGATTGTATGATTGTGATTGTATGATTGTGATTGTATGATTGTGATTGTATGACTGTGATTGTATCTTTGTGATTGTGTGATTGTGATTGTATGATTGTGATTGTACGACTGTGATTGTACGATTGTGATTGTACGATTGTGATTTTATAATTGTGACATTATCATTGTAACTGTATGATATTGATTGTGTGAATGTGATTGTGATTGCATGATCGCAATTGTATGATTGTGAATGTATGATTATGATTCTCTGATTGCAATTGTCTGATTGCGATTGTGTGATTGTGAATGTATGATTCTGACTCTATGATTGTGATTCCATGATTGTGATTGTATGATTGTAATTGTATGAATGTGATTGTATGATTGTGATTGTATGATTGTGATTGTATGATTGTGATTGTATGATTGTGATTGTATGATTGTGATTGTATGATTGTGATTGTATGATTGTGATTGTATGATTGTGATTGTATGATTGTGATTGTATGATTGTGATTGTAGGATTGCAACTGTATCATTATGCTTATATGATTCTAATTGCATGATTGTGATTGTATGATTGTGATTGTATGATTGCGATTGTAAGGTTGTGATTGTATGATTGTGATTGTAAGATTGTGATTTTATGATTGTGACTGTATGATTGTAACTGTATGATAGTGATTGTGTGAATGTGATTGTAGGATTGTAATTGTATGATTATGCTTGTATGATTCTGATTGAATGATTATGATTGTATGATTGTGATTGTATGATTGTGATTGTATGATAGTGATTGCATGATAGTGATTGCATGATTGTAATTGTATGATAGTGATTGTGTGATTTTGTTGATATGATTCTAATTGTATGCATGTGAATGTATTATTCTGATTGCATGCTCGTGATTATATGATTGCGATTGTATGTTTGTGATTGTATGATTGTGATTGTATGATTGTGATTTTATGATTGTGATTGTATGATGGTGATTGTATGATTGTGATTGTATGATTGTGATTGTATCATTGTGATTGTATGATTGCGAATGCAGGATTGTGATTGTGATTGTATGATTTTGATTGTGTGATTGTGTTCCCATGATTCTCATTGTATAACTGTGATTGTATGATAGTAATTGTGTGATTGTGGTTGTCTGATTCTGATTGTATGATTGCGAATGCAGGATTGTGATTGTGATTGTATGATTGCGATTGTATGATTGTGATTGTATGATTCTGATTGTAGGATTGTGATTGTATGATTATGATTGTATGATTGTGATTGTATGATTCTACTTGGGTGATTGTGGTTGTATGATTGTGAATATATAATTGTATTTGCGTGATTGTTATTGCCGGATTGCTATTGTATAATGCTAATTGTATGATAGTGATTGTGTGAATGTGACTGTGATTGCATGATCGTAATTGTATGATTGTGGATGTATGATTATGACTGTATGATTGCGATTGTCTGATTGCGCTTGTATGATTGTGATTGTATGATTGTGATTGTATGATTGTGATTGTATGATTGTGATTGTATGATTGTGATTGTATGATTGTGATTGTATGATTGTGATTGTAGGATTGCAACTGTATCATTATGCTTATATGATTCTAATTGTATGATTGTGATTGTATGATTGTGATTGTATGATTGCGATTGTAAGGTTGTGATTGTATGATTGTGATTGTAAGATTGTGATTTTATGATTGTGATTGTATCATTGTGATTGTATGATTGCGAATGCAGGATTGTGATTGTGATTGTATGATTTTGATTGTGTGATTGTGTTCCCATGATTCTCATTGTATAACTGTGATTGTATGATAGTAATTGTGTGATTGTGGTTGTCTGATTCTGATTGTATGATTGCGAATGCAGGATTGTGATTGTGATTGTATGATTGCGATTGTATGATTGTGATTGTAGGATTGTAATTGTATGATTATGCTTGTATGATTCTAATTGAATGATTATGATTGTATGATTGTGATTGTATGATTGTGATTGTATGATAGTGATTGCATGATAGTGATTGCATGATTGTAATTGTATGATAGTGATTGTGTGATTGTGTTGATATGATTCTAATTGTATGCATGTGAATGTATTATTCTGATTGCATGCTCGTGATTATATGATTGCGATTGTATGTTTGTGATTGTATGATTGTGATTGTATGATTGTGATTTTATGATTGTGATTGTATGATGGTGATTGTATGATTGTGATTGTATGATTGTGATTGTATCATTGTGATTGTATGATTGCGAATGCAGGATTGTGATTGTGATTGTATGATTTTGATTGTGTGATTGTGTTCCCATGATTCTCATTGTATAACTGTGATTGTATGATAGTAATTGTGTGATTGTGGTTGTCTGATTCTGATTGTATGATTGCGAATGCAGGATTGTGATTGTGATTGTATGATTGCGATTGTATGATTGTGATTGTAGGATTGTGATTGTATGATTGTGATTGTATGATTGTGATTGTATGATTCTACTCGGGTGATTGTGGTTGTATGAATGTGAATAGATAATTGTATTTGCGTGATTGTTATTGCCGGATTGCTATTGTATAATGCTGATTGTATGATAGTGATTGTGTGATTGTGATTGTACGATTGTGGTTCTATGATTGCGATTGTATGTTGGTGATTGTATGATTGTGATTGTATGATTGTGGTTCTATGATTGTGATTGTATGATTGTGATTGTATGATTGTGATTGTATGGTTGTGCTTGTATGATTGTGATTCTATGATTGTGATTGTATGATTGTGATTGTAAGATTGTGATTTTATGATTGTGGTTGTACGATTGTGATTGCAGGATTGTGATTGTATGATTGTGATTGTATGATTGTGATTGTATGATTGTGATTGTATGATTGTGATTGTATGATTGTGATTGTATGATTGTGATTGTATGATTGTGATTGTATGATTGTGATTGTATGATTGTGATTGTATGATTGTGATTGTATGATTGTGATTTTATGATTGCGATTGTAGGGTTGTGATTGTGAGATTGTGATTGTATGATTGTAATTGTATGATTGTGATTGCATGATTGTGATTGTATGATAGTGATTGTACGATTGTGTTCGTTGTGATTGTGTTGCTATGTTTCTCTATGTATAACTGTGATTGTATGATAGTGATTGTGTGATTGTGATTGTATGATTGTGTTTTTATAATTGTGACTGTATGATTTTAATTGTATGATTGTAATTGTATGATTGCGATTGTATGATTGAGATTGTACGATTGTGGTTGTTGTGATTGTGTTGCTATGTTTCTCTATGTATGACTGTGGTTGTATGATAGTGATTGTGTGAATGTGGTTGTCTGATTGTGATTGTATGATTGCGAATGCAGGATTGTGATTGTGATTGTATGATTTTGATTGTGTGATTGTGTTCCTATGATTCTCATTGTATAACTGTGATTGTATGATAGTGATTGTGTGATTGTGGTTGTCTGATTCTGATTGTATGATTGCGAATGCAGGATTGTGATTGTGATTGTATGATTGCGATTGAATGATTGTGATTGTATGATTGTGATTGTAAGATTGTGATTGTATGATTGTGATTGTATGATTGTGATTGTATGATCGTGATTGTATGATCGTGATTGTTTGATTGTGATTGTATGATTGTGATTGTATGATTGTGATTGTATGATTGTGATTGTATGATTGTGATTGTATGATTGCGATTGCATGATTGCGATTGTATGATTGCGATTGTATGATTGTGATTGTATGATTGTGATTGTATGATTGTGATTGTATGACTGTGATTGTATCTTTGTGATTGTATGATTGTGATTGTATGATTGTGATTGTACGATTGTGATTGTACGATTGTGATTGTATGATTGTGATTGCATGATTGTGATTCTATGATTGTCATTGTATGATTGTGGTTTTATGATTGTGATTGTATGATTGTGATTGTAGGATTGTGATTGTACGATTGTGATTGTATGATTGTGATTGTATGATTCTACTCGGGTGATTGTGGTTGTATGATTGTGAATATATAATTGTATTTGCGTGATTGTTATTGCCGGATTGTTATTGTATAATGCTGATTGTATGATAGTGATTGTGTGATTGTGATTGTACGATTGTGGTTCTATGATTGTGATTGTATGTTGGTGATTGTATGATTGTGATTGTATGATTGTGGTTCTATGATTGTGATTGTATGATTGTGATTGTATGATTGTGATTGTATGATTGTGCTTGTATGATTGTGATTCTATGATTGTGATTGTAGGATTATGATTGTATGATTGCGATTGTCTGATTGCGATTGTGTGATTGTGAATGTATGATTGTGATTGTATGATTGCGATTGTATGATTGCGATTGTATGATTGCGATTGTATGATTGCGATTGTATGATTGCGATTGTATGATTGTGATTGTATGATTGTGATTGTATGATTGTGATTGTACGATTGTGATTGTACGATTGTGATTGTACGATTGTGATTTTATAATTGTGACATTATCATTGTAACTGTATGATATTGATTGTGTGAATGTGATTGTGATTGCATGATCGCAATTGTATGATTGTGAATGTATGATTATGATTCTCTGATTGCAATTGTCTGATTGCGATTGTGTGATTGTGAATGTATGATTCTGACTCTATGATTGTGATTCCATGATTGTGATTGTATGATTGTAATTGTATGAATGTGATTGTATGATTGTGATTGTTTGATTGTGATTGTGTGAGTACGTTTGTATGATTCTAATTGTATGCATGTGAATGTATAATTCTGATTGTATGTTTGTGATAATATGATTGCGATTGTATGTTTGAGATTGTATGATTGTGATTGTGTGATTGTGATTGTATGATTGTGATTGTATGATTGTGATTGTATGATTGTGATTGTATGATTGTGATTGTATGATTGTGATTGTATGATTGTGAATGTATGATTCTGATTGTATGATTGTGAATGTAAAATTGTGATTGTATGATTGTGTTCGTATGATTCTAATTGTATGACTGTGACAGTGTGATCGTGATTATATGATTGTGATTGTATGATTTTGATAGTGTGATTGTGATTGTGATTGTGATTATATGATAGTGATAGTGATTGTGATTCTATGATTGTATTTTATGATTCTGATTGTATGATTCTGATTATGTGATTGTGTTTGTATGATTCTAATTGTAAGTATATATATGTATAATTGTGATTGCGTGATTGTGATTGTATGATTGTGAATGTATGACTGTTATTATATGATTGTAATTGTATGATTGTGATTGTATGATTGTGATTGTAGGATTGTGATTGTATGATTGTGATTGTACGATTGTGATTGTACGATTGTGATTGTACGATTGTGATTGTACGAATATGACTGTACGATTGCGATTGTACGATTGTGATTTTATGATTGTGACATTATCATTGTAACTGTATGATAGTGATTGTGTGAATGTGATTGTGCTTGCATGATCGTAATTGTATGATTGTGGATGTATGATGATGACTGTATGATTGCGATTGTCTGATTGCGATTGTGTGATTGTGTTGCTATGATTCTAATTGTATGCATGTGAATGTATTATTCTGATTGCATGCTCGTGATTATATGATTGCGATTGTATGTTTGTGATTGTATGATTGCGATTGTATGATTGTGATTGTATGATTGTGATTGTATGATTGTGATTGTATGATAGTGATTGTACGATTGTGATAGTATGATTGTGATTGCATGATTGTGATTCTATGATTGTCAATGTATGATTGTGGTTTTATGATTGTGATTGTATTATTGTGATTGTAGGATTGTGATTGTATGATTGTGATTGTATGATTGTGATTGTATGATTCTACTCGGGTGATTGTGGTTGTATGAATGTGAATAGATAATTGTATTTGCGTGATTGTTATTGCCGGATTGCTATTGTATAATGCTGATTGTATGATAGTGATTGTGTGATTGTGATTGTACGATTGTGGTTCTATGATTGCGATTGTATGTTGGTGATTGTGTGATTGTGATTGTATGATTGTGGTTCTATGATTGTGATTGTATGATTGTGATTGTATGATTGTGATTGTATGATTGTGCTTGTATGATTGTGATTCTATGATTGTGATTGTAGGATTGTGATTCTATGATTGTCATTGTGTGATTGTGGTTTTATGATTGTGATTGTATGATTGTGATTGTAGGATTGTGATTGTATGATTGTGATTGTATGATTGTGCTTGTATGATTGTGATTCTATGATTGTGATTGTAGGATTATGATTCTATGATTGCGATTGTCTGATTGCGATTGTGTGATTGTGTATGTATGATTGTGACTGTATGATTGCGATTGTATGATTGTGATTGTATGATTGTGATTGTATGATTGTGATTGTATGACTGTGATTGTATCTTTGTGATTGTGTGATTGTGATTGTATGATTGTGATTGTACGATTGTGATTGTACGATTGTGATTGTACGATTGTGATTTTATAATTGTGACATTATCATTGTAACTGTATGATATTGATTGTGTGAATGTGATTGTGATTGCATGATCGCAATTGTATGATTGTGAATGTATGATTATGATTCTCTGATTGCAATTGTCTGATTGCGATTGTGTGATTGTGAATGTATGATTCTGACTCTATGATTGTGATTCCATGATTGTGATTGTATGATTGTAATTGTATGAATGTGATTGTATGATTGTGATTGTATGATTGTGATTGTATGATTGTGATTGTATGATTGTGATTGTATGATTGTGATTGTATGATTGTGATTGTATGATTGTGATTGTATGATTGTGATTGTATGATTGTGATTGTAGGATTGCAACTGTATCATTATGCTTATATGATTCTAATTGCATGATTGTGATTGTATGATTGTGATTGTATGATTGTGATTGTAGGATTGCAACTGTATCATTATGCTTATATGATTCTAATTGCATGATTGTGATTGTATGATTGTGATTGTATGATTGCGATTGTAAGGTTGTGATTGTATGATTGTGATTGTAAGATTGTGATTTTATGATTGTGACTGTATGATTGTAACTGTATGATAGTGATTGTGTGAATGTGATTGTAGGATTGTAATTGTATGATTATGCTTGTATGATTCTAATTGAATGATTATGATTGTATGATTGTGATTGTATGATTGTGATTGTATGATAGTGATTGCATGATAGTGATTGCATGATTGTAATTGTATGATAGTGATTGTGTGATTTTGTTGATATGATTCTAATTGTATGCATGTGAATGTATTATTCTGATTGCATGCTCGTGATTATATGATTGCGATTGTATGTTTGTGATTGTATGATTGTGATTGTATGATTGTGATTTTATGATTGTGATTGTATGATGGTGATTGTATGATTGTGATTGTATGATTGTGATTGTATCATTGTGATTGTATGATTGCGAATGCAGGATTGTGATTGTGATTGTATGATTTTGATTGTGTGATTGTGTTCCCATGATTCTCATTGTATAACTGTGATTGTATGATAGTAATTGTGTGATTGTGGTTGTCTGATTCTGATTGTATGATTGCGAATGCAGGATTGTGATTGTGATTGTATGATTGCGATTGTATGATTGTGATTGTATGATTCTGATTGTAGGATTGTGATTGTATGATTATGATTGTATGATTGTGATTGTATGATTCTACTTGGGTGATTGTGGTTGTATGATTGTGAATATATAATTGTATTTGCGTGATTGTTATTGCCGGATTGCTATTGTATAATGCTAATTGTATGATAGTGATTGTGTGAATGTGACTGTGATTGCATGATCGTAATTGTATGATTGTGGATGTATGATTATGACTGTATGATTGCGATTGTCTGATTGCGCTTGTATGATTGTGATTGTATGATTGTGATTGTATGATTGTGATTGTATGATTGTGATTGTATGATTGTGATTGTATGATTGTGATTGTAGGATTGCAACTGTATCATTATGCTTATATGATTCTAATTGTATGATTGTGATTGTATGATTGTAATTGTATGAATGTGATTGTATGATTGTGATTGTATGATTGTGATTGTATGATTGTGATTGTATGATTGTGATTGTATGATTGTGATTGTATGATTGTGATTGTATGATTGTGATTGTATGATTGTGATTGTATGATTGTGATTGTAGGATTGCAACTGTATCATTATGCTTATATGATTCTAATTGCATGATTGTGATTGTATGATTGTGATTGTATGATTGTGATTGTAGGATTGCAACTGTATCATTATGCTTATATGATTCTAATTGCATGATTGTGATTGTATGATTGTGATTGTATGATTGCGATTGTAAGGTTGTGATTGTATGATTGTGATTGTAAGATTGTGATTTTATGATTGTGACTGTATGATTGTAACTGTATGATAGTGATTGTGTGAATGTGATTGTAGGATTGTAATTGTATGATTATGCTTGTATGATTCTAATTGAATGATTATGATTGTATGATTGTGATTGTATGATTGTGATTGTATGATAGTGATTGCATGATAGTGATTGCATGATTGTAATTGTATGATAGTGATTGTGTGATTTTGTTGATATGATTCTAATTGTATGCATGTGAATGTATTATTCTGATTGCATGCTCGTGATTATATGATTGCGATTGTATGTTTGTGATTGTATGATTGTGATTGTATGATTGTGATTTTATGATTGTGATTGTATGATGGTGATTGTATGATTGTGATTGTATGATTGTGATTGTATCATTGTGATTGTATGATTGCGAATGCAGGATTGTGATTGTGATTGTATGATTTTGATTGTGTGATTGTGTTCCCATGATTCTCATTGTATAACTGTGATTGTATGATAGTAATTGTGTGATTGTGGTTGTCTGATTCTGATTGTATGATTGCGAATGCAGGATTGTGATTGTGATTGTATGATTGCGATTGTATGATTGTGATTGTATGATTCTGATTGTAGGATTGTGATTGTATGATTATGATTGTATGATTGTGATTGTATGATTCTACTTGGGTGATTGTGGTTGTATGATTGTGAATATATAATTGTATTTGCGTGATTGTTATTGCCGGATTGCTATTGTATAATGCTAATTGTATGATAGTGATTGTGTGAATGTGACTGTGATTGCATGATCGTAATTGTATGATTGTGGATGTATGATTATGACTGTATGATTGCGATTGTCTGATTGCGCTTGTATGATTGTGATTGTATGATTGTGATTGTATGATTGTGATTGTATGATTGTGATTGTATGATTGTGATTGTATGATTGTGATTATAGGATTGCAACTGTATCATTATGCTTATATGATTCTAATTGTATGATTGTGATTGTATGATTGTGATTGTATGATTGCGATTGTAAGGTTGTGATTGTATGATTGTGATTGTAAGATTGTGATTTTATGATTGTGACTGTATGATTGTAACTGTATGATAGTGATTGTGTGAATGTGATTGTAGGATTGTAATTGTATGATTATGCTTGTATGATTCTAATTGAATGATTATGATTGTATGATTGTGATTGTATGATTGTGATTGTATGATAGTGATTGCATGATAGTGATTGCATGATTGTAATTGTATGATAGTGATTGTGTGATTGTGTTGATATGATTCTAATTGTATGCATGTGAATGTATTATTCTGATTGCATGCTCGTGATTATATGATTGCGATTGTATGTTTGTGATTGTATGATTGTGATTGTATGATTGTGATTTTATGATTGTGATTGTATGATGGTGATTGTATGATTGTGATTGTATGATTGTGATTGTATCATTGTGATTGTATGATTGCGAATGCAGGATTGTGATTGTGATTGTATGATTTTGATTGTGTGATTGTGTTCCCATGATTCTCATTGTATAACTGTGATTGTATGATAGTAATTGTGTGATTGTGGTTGTCTGATTCTGATTGTATGATTGCGAATGCAGGATTGTGATTGTGATTGTATGATTGCGATTGTATGATTGTGATTGTATGATTGTGATTGTAGGATTGTGATTGTATGATTATGATTGTATGATTGTGATTGTATGATTCTACTTGGGTGATTGTGGTTGTATGATTGTGAATATATAATTGTATTTGCGTGATTGTTATTGCCGGATTGCTATTGTATAATGCTAATTGTATGATAGTGATTTTGTGAATGTGACTGTGATTGCATGATCGTAATTGTATGATTGTGGATGTATGATTATGACTGTATGATTGCGATTGTCTGATTGCGCTTGTATGATTGTGATTGTATGATTGTGATTGTATGATTGTGATTGTATGACTGTGATTGTATCTTTGTGATTGTGTGATTGTGATTGTATGATTGTGATTGTACGATTGTGATTGTACGATTGTGATTGTACGATTGTGATTTTATAATTGTGACATTATCATTGTAACTGTATGATATTGATTGTGTGAATGTGATTGTGATTGCATGATCGCAATTGTATGATTGTGAATGTATGATTATGATTCTCTGATTGCAATTGTCTGATTGCGATTGTGTGATTGTGAATGTATGATTCTGACTCTATGATTGTGATTCCATGATTGTGATTGTATGATTGTAATTGTATGAATGTGATTGTATGATTGTGATTGCATGATTGTGATTGTATGATTGTGATTGTATGATTGTGATTGTATGATTGTGATTGTATGATTGTGATTGTAGGATTGCAACTGTATCATTATGCTTATATGATTCTAATTGCATGATTGTGATTGTATGATTGTGATTGTATGATTGCGATTGTAAGGTTGTGATTGTATGATTGTGATTGTAAGATTGTGATTTTATGATTGTGACTGTATGATTGTAACTGTATGATAGTGATTGTGTGAATGTGATTGTAGGATTGTAATTGTATGATTTTGCTTGTATGATTCTAATTGAATGATTATGATTGTATGATTGTGATTGTATGATTGTGATTGTATGATAGTGATTGCATGATAGTGATTGCATGATTGTAATTGTATGATAGTGATTGTGTGATTGTGTTGATATGATTCTAATTGTATGCATGTGAATGTATTATTCTGATTGCATGCTCGTGATTATATGATTGCGATTGTATGTTTGTGATTGTATGATTGTGATTGTATGATTGTGATTTTATGATTGTGATTGTATGATGGTGATTGTATGATTGTGATTGTATGATTGTGATTGTATCATTGTGATTGTATGATTGCGAATGCAGGATTGTGATTGTGATTGTATGATTTTGATTGTGTGATTGTGTTCCCATGATTCTCATTGTATAACTGTGATTGTATGATAGTAATTGTGTGATTGTGGTTGTCTGATTCTGATTGTATGATTGCGAATGCAGGATTGTGATTGTGATTGTATGATTGCGATTGTATGATTGTGATTGTATGATTGTGATTGTAGGATTGTGATTGTATGATTGCGATTGTAGGGTTGTGATTGTGAGATTGTGATTGTATGATTGTAATTGTATGATTGTGATTGCATGATTGTGATTGTATGATAGTGATTGTACGATTGTGTTTGTTGTGATTGTGTTGCTATGTTTCTCTATGTATAACTGTGATTGTATGATAGTGATTGTGCGATTGTGATTGTATGATTGTGTTTTTATAATTGTGACTGTATGATTTTAATTGTATGATTGTGATTGTATAATTGTGATTGTATGATTGAGATTGTACGATTGTGGTTGTTGTGATTGTGTTGCTATGTTTCTCTATGTATGACTGTGATTGTATGATAGTGATTGTGTGAATGTTGTTGTCTAATTGTGATTGTATGATTGCGAATGCAGGATTGCGATTGTGATAGTATGATTGTGATTGTATGATTGTGATTGTATGATTGTGATTGTATGATTGTGATTGTATGATTGTGATTGTATGATTGTGATTGTATGATTGTGATTGTATGATTGTGATTGTATGATTGTGATTGTATGATTGTGATTGTATGATTGTGATTGTATGATTGTGATGGTATGATTGTGATTGTATGATAGTGATTGTACGATTGTGATTGCATGATTGTGATTCTATGATTGTCATTGTATGATTGTGGTTTTATGATTGTGATTGTATGAATGTGATTGTAGGATTGTGATTGTATGATTGTGATTGTATGATTGTGATTGTATGATTGTGATTGTATGACTCTACTCGGGTGATTGTGGTTGTATGAGTGTGAATAGATAATTGTATTTGCGTGATTGTTATTGCCGGATTGCTATTGTATAATGCTGATTGTATGATAGTGATTGTGTGATTGTGATTGTACGATTGTGGTTCTATGATTGCGATTGTATGTTGGTGATTGTATGATTGTGATTGTATGATTGTGGTTCTATGATTGTGATTGTATGATTGTGATTGTATGATTGTGATTGTATGATTGTGCTTGTATGATTGTGATTCTATGATTGTGATTGTAGGACTATGATTCTATGATTGCGATTGTCTGATTGCGATTGTGTGATTGTGAATGTATGATTGTGATTGTATGATTGCGATTGTATGATTGCGATTGTATGGTTGCGATTGTATGATTGTGATTGTATGATTGTGATTGTATGATTGTGATTGTATGACTGTGATTGTATCTTTGTGATTGTATGATTGTGATTGTATGATTGTGATTGTATGATTGTGATTGTAAGATTGTGGTTGTACGATTGTGATTGCAGGGTTGTGATTGTATGATTGTGATTGTATGATTGTGATTGTATGATTGTGATTGTATGATTGTGATTGTATGATTGTGATTGTATGATTGTGATTGTATGATTGTGATTGTATGATTGTGATTGTATGATTGTGATTGTATGATTGTAATTGTATGATTGTGATTGTATGATTGTGATTTTATGATTGCGATTGTAGGGTTGTGATTGTGAGATTGTGATTGTATGATTGTAATTGTATGATTGTGATTGCATGATTGTGATTGTATGATAGTGATTGTACGATTGTGTTCGTTGTGATTGTGTTGCTATGTTTCTCTATGTATAACTGTGATTGTATGATAGTGATTGTGTGATTGTGATTGTATGATTGTGTTTTTATAATTGTGACTGTATGATTTTAATTGTATGATTGTAATTGTATGATTGTAATTGTATGATTGTAATTGTATGATTGCGATTGTATGATTGAGATTGTACGATTGTGGTTGTTGTGATTGTGTTGCTATGTTTCTCTATATATGACTGTGGTTGTATGATAGTGATTGTGTGAATGTGGTTGTCTGATTGTGATTGTATGACTGCGAATGCAGGATTGTGATTGTGATTGTATGATTTTGATTGTGTGATTGTGTTCCTATGATTCTCATTGTATAACTGTGATTGTATGATAGTGATTGTGTGATTGTGGTTGTCTGATTCTGATTGTATGATTGCGAATTCAGGATTGTGATTGTGATTGTATGATTGCGATTGTATGATTGTGATTGTATGATTGTGATTGTAAGATTGTGATTGTATGATTGTGATTGTATGAATGTGATTGTATGATCGTGATTGTATGATCGTGATTGTTTGATTGTGATTGTATGATTGTGATTGTGTGATTGTGATTGTATGATTGTGATTGTATGATTGTGATTGTATGATTGTCAATGTATGATTGTGATTATATGAATGTGATTGTATGATTGTGATTGTATGATAGTGATTGTATGATTGTGATTGTATGATTGTGATTGTATGATTGTGATTGTATGATTGTGATTGTATGATTGTGATTGTATGACTGTGATTGTATGATTGCGATTGTATGATTGCGATTGTATGATTGCGATTGTATGATTGTGATTGTATGATTGTGGTTGTTGTGATTGTGTTGCTATGTTTCTCTATGTATGACTGTGGTTGTATGATAGTGATTGTGTGAATGTGGTTGTCTGATTGTGATTGTATGATTGCGAATGCAGGATTGTGATTGTGATTGTATGATTTTGATTGTGTGATTGTGTTCCTATGATTCTCATTGTATAACTGTGATTGTATGATAGTGTTTGTGTGATTGTGGTTGTCTGATTCTGATTGTATGATTGCGAATGCAGGATTGTGATTGTGATTGTATGATTGCGATTGTATGATTGTGATTGTATGATTGTGATTGTAAGATTGTGATTGTATGATTGTGATTGTATGATTGTGATTGTATGATCGTGATTGTATGATCGTGATTGTATGATCGTGATTGTTTGATTGTGATTGTATGATTGTGATTGTGTGATTGTGATTGTATGATTGTGATTGTAGGATTGTGATTGTACGATTGTGATTGTATGATTGTGATTGCATGATTGTGATTCTATGATTGTCATTGTATGATTGTGGTTTTATGATTGTGATTGTATGATTGTGATTGTAGGATTGTGATTGTACGATTGTGATTGTATGATTGTGATTGTATGATTCTACTCGGGTGATTGTGGTTGTATGGTTGTGAATATATAATTGTATTTGCGTGATTGTTATTGCCGGATTGTTATTGTATAATGCTGATTGTATGATAGTGATTGTGTGATTGTGATTGTACGATTGTGGTTCTATGATTGTGATTGTATGTTGGTGATTGTATGATTGTGATTGTATGATTGTGGTTCTATGATTGTGATTGTATGATTGTGATTGTATGATTGTGATTGTATGATTGTGATTGTATGATTGTGATTGTATGATTGTGCTTGTATGATTGTGATTCTATGATTGTGATTGTAGGATTATGATTGTATGATTGCGATTGTCTGATTGCGATTGTGTGATTGTGAATGTATGATTGTGATTGTATGATTGCGATTGTATGATTGCGATTGTATGATTGCGATTGTATGATTGTGATTGTATGATTGTGGTTGTTGTGATTGTGTTGCTATGTTTCTCTATGTATGACTGTGGTTGTATGATAGTGATTGTGTGAATGTGGTTGTCTGATTGTGATTGTATGATTGCGAATGCAGGATTGTGATTGTGATTGTATGATTTTGATTGTGTGATTGTGTTCCTATGATTCTCATTGTATAACTGTGATTGTATGATAGTGATTGTGTGATTGTGGTTGTCTGATTCTGATTGTATGATTGCGAATGCAGGATTGTGATTGTGATTGTATGATTGCGATTGTATGATTGTGATTGTATGATTGTGATTGTAAGATTGTGATTGTATGATTGTGATTGTATGATTGTGATTGTATGATCGTGATTGTATGATCGTGATTGTATGATCGTGATTGTTTGATTGTGATTGTATGATTGTGATTGTATGATTGTGATTGTATGATTGTGATTGTATGATTGTGAATGTATGATTGTGATTATATGATTGTGATTGTATGATTGTGATTGTATGATTGTGATTGTATGATTGTGATTGTATGATTGTGATTGTATGATTGCGATTGTATGATTGCGATTGTATGATTGCGATTGTATGATTGTGATTGTAGGATTGTGATTGTATGATTGTGATTGTATGATTGTGATTGTATGATTCTACTCGGGTGATTGTGGTTGTATGAATGTGAATAGATAATTGTATTTGCGTGATTGTTATTGCCGGATTGCTATTGTATAATGCTGATTGTATGATAGTGATTGTGTGATTGTGATTGTACGATTGTGGTTCTATGATTGCGATTGTATGTTGGTGATTGTATGATTGTGATTGTATGATTGTGGTTCTATGATTGTGATTGTATGATTGTGATTGTATGATTGTGATTGTATGATTGTGCTTGTATGATTGTGATTCTATGATTGTGATTGTAGGATTATGATTCTATGATTGCGATTGTCTGATTGCGATTGTGTGATTGTGTATGTATGATTGTGATTGTATGATTGCGATTGTATGATTGCGATTGTATGATTGCGCTTGTATGATTGTGATTGTATGATTGTGATTGTATGATTGTGATTGTATGACTGTGATTGTATCTTTGTGATTGTGTGATTGTGATTGTATGATTGTGATTGTACGATTGTGATTGTACGATTGTCATTGTACGATTGTGATTGTACGATTGTAATTTTATAATTGTGACATTATCATTGTAACTGTATGATATTGATTGTGTGAATGTGATTGTGACTGCATGATCGCAATTGTATGATTGTGAATGTATGATTATGATTCTCTGATTGCAATTGTCTGATTGCGATTGTGTGATTGTGAATGTATGATTCTGACTCTATGATTGTGATTCCATGATTGTGATTGTATGATTGTAATTGTATGAATGTGATTGTATGATTGTGATTGTATGATTGTGATTGTATGATTGTGATTGTATGATTGTGATTGTATGATTCTAATTGCATGATTGTGATTGTATGATTGTGATTGTATGATTGCGATTGTAAGGTTGTGATTGTATGATTGTGATTGTAAGATTGTGATTTTATGATTGTGACTGTATGATTGTAACTGTATGATAGTGATTGTGTGAATGTGATTGTAGGATTGTAATTGTATGATTATGCTTGTATGATTCTAATTGAATGATTATGATTGTATGATTGTGATTGTATGATTGTGATTGTATGATAGTGATTGCATGATAGTGATTGCATGTTTGTAATTGTATGATAGTGATTGTGTGATTGTGTTGATATGATTCTAATTGTATGCATGTGAATGTATTATTCTGATTGCATGCTCGTGATTATATGATTGCGATTGTATGTTTGTGATTGTATGATTGTGATTGTATGATTGTGATTTTATGATTGTGATTGTATGATGGTGATTGTATGATTGTGATTGTATGATTGTGATTGTATCATTGTGATTGTATGATTGCGAATGCAGGATTGTGATTGTGATTGTATGATTTTGATTGTGTGATTGTGTTCCTATGATTCTTATTGTATAACTGTGATTGTGTGATAGTGATTGTGTGATTGTGGTTGTCTGATGCTGATTGTATGATTGCGAATGCAGGATTGTGATTGTGATTGTATGATTGCGATTGTATGATTGTGATTATATGATTGTGATTGTAAGATTGTGATTGTATGATTGTGATTGTATGATTGTGATTGTATGATGCTACTTGGGTGATTGTGGTTGTATGATTGTGAATATATAATTGTATTTGCGTGATTGTTATTGCCGGATTGCTATTGTATAATGCTAATTGTATGATAGTGATTGTGTGAATGTGATTGTGATTGCATGATCGTAATTGTATGATTGTGGATGTATGATTATGACTGTATGATTGCGATTGTCTGATTGCGATTGTGTGATTGTGGTTGTATGATTGTGATTGTATGATCGTGATTGTATAATTGTGATTGTGGGGCTGTTATTGTTTGATTGTGATTCCTTGATTGTAACTATATGAATCTGATTGTATGATTGTGATTGTATGATAGTGATTGTGTGATTGTGTTGGTATGATTCTAATTGTGTGCATGTGAATGTACATTTGGGATTGTATGATTGTGATTGTATGATTGTGATAGTATGATTGTGATAGTATGATTGTGACTTTATAATTGTGATTATTAGTTTGTGATTGTATGATCGTGATTGTATGATTGTGAATGTAAAATTGTGATTGTATGATTGTGTTCGTATGATTCTAATTGTATGACTGTGACAGTGTGATCGTGATTATATGATTGTGATTGTATGATTTTGATAGTGTGATTGTGATTGTGATTGTGATTATATGATAGTGATAGTGACTGTGATTCTATGATTGTATTTTATGATTCTGATTGTATGATTCTGATTATGTGATTGTGTTTGTATGATTCTAATTGTACGTATATATATGTATAATTGTGATTGCGTGATTGTGATTGTATGATTGTGAATGTATGACTGTTATTATATGATTGTAATTGTATGATTGTGATTGTATGATTGTGATTGTAGGATTGTGATTGTATGATTGTGATTGTATGATTGTGATTGTATGATCGTGATTGTATGATCGTGATTGTATGATCGTGATTGTTTGATTGTGATTGTATGATTGTGATTGTATGATTGTGATTGTATGATTGTGATTGTATGATTGTGAATGTATGATTGTGATTATATGATTGTGATTGTATGATTGTGATTGTATGATAGTGATTGTATGATTGTGATTGTATGATTGTGATTGTATGATTGTGATTGTATGATTGTGATTGTATGATTGTGATTGTATGATTGTGATTGTATGATTGTGATTGTATGATTGTGATTGTATGATTGTGATTGTATGATTGTGATTGTATGATTGTGATTGTATGATTGTGATTGTATGATTGTGATTGTATGATAGTGATTGTACGATTGTGATTGTATGATTGTGATTGCATGATTGTGATTCTATGATTGTCATTGTATGATTGTGGTTTTATGATTGTGATTGTATGATTGTGATTGTAGGATTGTGATTGTACGATTGTGATTGTATGATTGTGATTGCATGATTGTGATTCTATGATTGTCATTGTATGATTGTGGTTTTATGATTGTGATTGTATGATTGTGATTGTAGGATTGTGATTGTACGATTGTGATTGTATGATTGTGATTGTATGATTCTACTCGGGTGATTGTGGTTGTATGGTTGTGAATATATAATTGTATTTGCGTGATTGTTATTGCCGGATTGTTATTGTATAATGCTGATTGTATGATAGTGATTGTGTGATTGTGATTGTACGATTGTGGTTCTATGATTGTGATTGTATGTTGGTGATTGTATGATTGTGATTGTATGATTGTGGTTCTATGATTGTGATTGTATGATTGTGATTGTATGATTGTGATTGTATGATTGTGATTGTATGATTGTGCTTGTATGATTGTGATTCTATGATTGTGATTGTAGGATTATGATTGTATGATTGCGATTGTCTGATTGCGATTGTGTGATTGTGAATGTATGATTGTGATTGTATGATTGCGATTGTATGATTGCGATTGTATGATTGCGATTGTATGATTGTGATTGTATGATTGTAGTTGTTGTGATTGTGTTGCTATGTTTCTCTATGTATGACTGTGGTTGTATGATAGTGATTGTGTGAATGTGGTTGTCTGATTGTGATTGTATGATTGCGAATGCAGGATTGTGATTGTGATTGTATGATTTTGATTGTGTGATTGTGTTCCTATGATTCTCATTGTAAAACTGTGATTGTATGATAGTGATTGTGTGATTGTGGTTGTCTGATTCTGATTGTATGATTGCGAATGCAGGATTGTGATTGTGATTGTATGATTGCGATTGTATGATTGTGATTGTATGATTGTGATTGTATGATTGTGATTGTATGATTGTGATTGTATGATTGTGATTGTATGATCGTGATTGTATGATCGTGATTGTATGATCGTGATTGTATGATCGTGATTGTTTGATTGTGATTGTATGATTGTGATTGTATGATTGTGATTGTATGATTGTGATTGTATGATTGTGAATGTATGATTGTGATTATATGATTGTGATTGTATGATTGTGATTGTATGATTGTGATTGTATGATTGTGATTGTATGATTGTGATTGTATGATTGCGATTGTATGATTGCGATTGTATGATTGCGATTGTATGATTGTGATTGTAGGATTGTGATTGTATGATTGTGATTGTATGATTGTGATTGTATGATTCTACTCGGGTGATTGTGGTTGTATGAATGTGAATAGATAATTGTATTTGCGTGATTGTTATTGCCGGATTGCTATTGTATAATGCTGATTGTATGATAGTGATTGTGTGATTGTGATTGTACGATTGTGGTTCTATGATTGCGATTGTATGTTGGTGATTGTATGATTGTGATTGTATGATTGTGGTTCTATGATTGTGATTATATGATTGTGATTGTATGATTGTGATTGTATGATTGTGCTTGTATGATTGTGATTCTATGATTGTGATTGTAGGATTATGATTCTATGATTGCGATTGTCTGATTGCGATTGTGTGATTGTGTATGTATGATTGTGATTGTATGATTGCGATTGTATGATTGCGATTGTATGATTGCGCTTGTATGATTGTGATTGTATGATTGTGATTGTATGATTGTGATTGTATGACTGTGATTGTATCTTTGTGATTGTGTGATTGTGATTGTATGATTGTGATTGTACGATTGTGATTGTACGATTGTCATTGTACGATTGTGATTGTACGATTGTGATTTTATAATTGTGACATTATCATTGTAACTGTATGATATTGATTGTGTGAATGTGATTGTGACTGCATGATCGCAATTGTATGATTGTGAATGTATGATTATGATTCTCTGATTGCAATTGTCTGATTGCGATTGTGTGATTGTGAATGTATGATTCTGACTCTATGATTGTGATTCCATGATTGTGATTGTATGATTGTAATTGTATGAATGTGATTGTATGATTGTGATTGTATGATTGTGATTGTATGATTGTGATTGTATGATTGTGATTGTATGATTCTAATTGCATGATTGTGATTGTATGATTGTGATTGTATGATTGCGATTGTAAGGTTGTGATTGTATGATTGTGATTGTAAGATTGTGATTTTATGATTGTGACTGTATGATTGTAACTGTATGATAGTGATTGTGTGAATGTGATTGTAGGATTGTAATTGTATGATTATGCTTGTATGATTCTAATTGAATGATTATGATTGTATGATTGTGATTGTATGATTGTGATTGTATGATAGTGATTGCATGATAGTGATTGCATGTTTGTAATTGTATGATAGTGATTGTGTGATTGTGTTGATATGATTCTAATTGTATGCATGTGAATGTATTATTCTGATTGCATGCTCGTGATTATATGATTGCGATTGTATGTTTGTGATTGTATGATTGTGATTGTATGATTGTGATTTTATGATTGTGATTGTATGATGGTGATTGTATGATTGTGATTGTATGTTTGTGATTGTATCATTGTGATTGTATGATTGCGAATGCAGGATTGTGATTGTGATTGTATGATTTTGATTGTGTGATTGTGTTCCTATGATTCTTATTGTATAACTGTGATTGTGTGATAGTGATTGTGTGATTGTGGTGGTCTGATGCTGATTGTATGATTGCGAATGCAGGATTGTGATTGTGATTGTATGATTGCGATTGTATGATTGTGATTATATGATTGTGATTGTAAGATTGTGATTGTATGATTGTGATTGTATGATTGTGATTGTATGATGCTACTTGGGTGATTGTAGTTGTATGATTGTGAATATATAATTGTATTTGCGTGATTGTTATTGCCGGATTGCTATTGAATAATGCTGATTGTATGATAGTGATTGTGTGATTGTGATTGTACGATTGTGGTTCCATGATTGCGATTGTATGTCGGTGATTGTATGATTGTGATTGTATGATTGAGATTGTACGATTGTGGTTGTTGTGATTGTGTTGCTATGTTTCTCTATGTATGACTGTGATTGTATGATAGTGATTGTGTGAATGTGGTTGTCTGATTGTGATTGTATGATTGCGAATGCAGGATTGTGATTGTGATTGTATGATTTTGATTGTGTGATTGTGTTCCCATGATTCTCATTGTATAACTGTGATTGTATGATAGTAATTGTGTGATTGTGGTTGTCTGATTCTGATTGTATGATTGCGAATGCAGGATTGTGATTGTGATTGTATGATTGCGATTGTATGATTGTGATTGTATGATTGTGATTGTAGGATTGTGATTGTATGATTACGATTGTATGATTGTGATTGTATGATTCTACTTGGGTGATTGTGGTTGTATGATTGTGAATATATAATTGTATTTGCGTGATTGTTATTGCCGGATTGCTATTGTATAATGCTAATTGTATGATAGTGATTGTGTGAATGTGATTGTGATTGCATGATCGTAATTGTATGATTGTGGATGTATGATTATGACTGTATGATTGCGATTGTCTGATTGCGATTGTGTGATTGTGGTTGTATGATTGTGATTGTATGATCGTGATTGTATAATTGTGATTGTGGGGCTGTTATTGTTTGATTGTGATTCCTTGATTGTAACTATATGAATCTGATTGTATGATTGTGATTGTATGATAGTGATTGTGTGATTGTGTTGGTATGATTCTAATTGTGTGCATGTGAATGTACATTTGGGATTGTATGATTGTGATTGTATGATTGTGATAGTATGATTGTGATAGTATGATTGTGACTTTATAATTGTGATTATTAGTTTGTGATTGTATGATCGTGATTGTATGATTGTGAATGTAAAATTGTGATTGTATGATTGTGTTCGTATGATTCTAATTGTATGACTGTGACAGTGTGATCGTGATTATATGATTGTGATTGTATGATTTTGATAGTGTGATTGTGATTGTGATTGTGATTATATGATAGTGATAGTGACTGTGATTCTATGATTGTATTTTATGATTCTGATTGTATGATTCTGATTATGTGATTGTGTTTGTATGATTCTAATTGTACGTATATATATGTATAATTGTGATTGCGTGATTGTGATTGTATGATTGTGAATGTATGACTGTTATTATATGATTGTAATTGTATGATTGTGATTGTATGATTGTGATTGTAGGATTGTGATTGTATGATTGTGATTGTATGATTGTGATTGTATGATCGTGATTGTATGATCGTGATTGTATGATCGTGATTGTTTGATTGTGATTGTATGATTGTGATTGTATGATTGTGATTGTATGATTGTGATTCTATGATTGTGATTGTAGGATTATGATTGTATGATTGCGATTGTCTGATTGCGATTGTGTGATTGTGAATGTATGATTGTGATTGTATGATTGCGATTGTATGATTGCGATTGTATGATTGCGATTGTATGATTGTGATTGTATGATTGTGGTTGTTGTGATTGTGTTGCTATGTTTCTCTATGTATGACTGTGGTTGTATGATAGTGATTGTGTGAATGTGGTTGTCTGATTGTGATTATATGATTGCGAATGCAGGATTGTGATTGTGATTGTATGATTTTGATTGTGTGATTGTGTTCCTATGATTCTCATTGTATAACTGTGATTGTATGATAGTGATTGTGTGATTGTGGTTGTCTGATTCTGATTGTATGATTGCGAATGCAGGATTGTGATTGTGATTGTATGATTGCGATTGTATGATTGTGATTGTATGATTGTGATTGTAAGATTGTGATTGTATGATTGTGATTGTATGATTGTGATTGTATGATCGTGATTGTATGATCGTGATTGTATGATCGTGATTGTTTGATTGTGATTGTATGATTGTGATTGTATGATTGTGATTGTATGATTGTGATTGTATGATTGTGATTGTATGATTGTGATTGTATGATTGTGATTGTATGATTGTGATTGTATGATTGTGATTGTATGATTGTGATTGTATGATAGTGATTGTACGATTATGATTGTACGATTGTGATTGCATGATTGTGATTGTATGATTGTGATTGTATGATTGTGATTGTATGATTGTGATTGTATGATAGTGATTGTACGATTGTGATTGTATGATTGTGATTGCATGATTGTGATTCTATGATTGTCATTGTATGATTGTGGTTTTATGATTGTGATTGTATGATTGTGATTGTAGGATTGTGATTGTACGATTGTGATTGTATGATTGTGATTGTATGATTCTACTCGGGTGATTCTGGTTGTATGATTGTGAATATATAATTGTATTTGCGTGATTGTTATTGCCGGATTGTTATTGTATAATGCTGATTGTATGATAGTGATTGTGTGATTGTGATTGTACGATTGTGGTTCTATGATTGTGATTGTATGTTGGTGATTGTATGATTGTGATTGTATGATTGTGGTTCTATGATTGTGATTGTATGATTGTGATTGTATGATTGTGATTGTATGATTGTGCTTGTATGATTGTAATTCTATGATTGTGATTGTAGGATTGTGATTCTATGATTGTCATTGTGTGATTGTGGTTTTATGATTGTGATTGTATGATTGTGATTGTAGGATTGTGATTGTATGATTGTGATTGTATGATTGTGATTGTATGATTCTACTCGGGTGATTGTGGTTGTATGAATGTGAATAGATAATTGTATTTGCGTGATTGTTATTGCCGGATTGCTATTGTATAATGCTGATTGTATGATAGTGATTGTGTGATTGTGATTGTACGATTGTGGTTCTATGATTGCGATTGTATGTTGGTGATTGTATGATTGTGATTGTATGATTGTGGTTCTACGATTGTGATTGTATGATTGTGATTGTATGATTGTGATTGTATGATTCTGCTTGTATGATTGTGATTCTATGATTGTGATTGTAGGATCATGATTCTATGATTGCGATTGTCTGATTGCGATTGTGTGATTGTGTATGTATGATTGTGATTGTATGATTGCGATTGTATGATTGCGATTGTATGATTGCGCTTGTATGATTGTGATTGTATGATTGTGATTGTATGATTGTGATTGTATGACTGTGATTGTATCTTTGTGATTGTGTGATTGTGATTGTATGATTGTGATTGTACGATTGTGATTGTACGATTGTCATTGTACGATTGTGATTGTACGATTGTGATTTTATAATTGTGACATTATCATTGTAACTGTATGATATTGATTGTGTGAATGTGATTGTGACTGCATGATCGCAATTGTATGATTGTGAATGTATGATTATGATTCTCTGATTGCAATTGTCTGATTGCGATTGTGTGATTGTGAATGTATGATTCTGACTCTATGATTGTGATTCCATGATTGTGATTGTATGATTGTAATTGTATGAATGTGATTGTATGATTGTGATTGTATGATTGTGATTGTATGATTGTGATTGTATGATTGTGATTGTATGATTCTAATTGCATGATTGTGATTGTATGATTGTGATTGTATGATTGCGATTGTAAGGTTGTGATTGTATGATTGTGATTGTAAGATTGTGATTTTATGATTGTGACTGTATGATCGTAACTGTATGATAGTGATTGTGTGAATGTGATTGTAGGATTGTAATTGTATGATTATGCTTGTATGATTCTAATTGAATGATTATGATTGTATGATTGTGATTGTATGATTGTGATTGTATGATAGTGATTGCATGATAGTGATTGCATGTTTGTAATTGTATGATAGTGATTGTGTGATTGTGTTGATATGATTCTAATTGTATGCATGTGAATGTATTATTCTGATTGCATGCTCGTGATTATATGATTGCGATTGTATGTTTGTGATTGTATGATTGTGATTGTATGATTGTGATTTTATGATTGTGATTGTATGATGGTGATTGTATGATTGTGATTGTATGATTGTGATTGTATCATTGTGATTGTATGATTGCGAATGCAGGATTGTGATTGTGATTGTATGATTTTGATTGTGTGATTGTGTTCCTATGATTCTTATTGTATAACTGTGATTGTGTGATAGTGATTGTGTGATTGTGGTTGTCTGATGCTGATTGTATGATTGCGAATGCAGGATTGTGATTGTGATTGTATGATTGCGATTGTATGATTGTGATTATATGATTGTGATTGTAAGATTGTGATTGTATGATTGTGATTGTATGATTGTGATTGTATGATGCTACTTGGGTGATTGTGGTTGTATGATTGTGAATATATAATTGTATTTGCGTGATTGTTATTGCCGGATTGCTATTGTATAATGCTGATTGTATGATAGTGATTGTGTGATTGTGATTGTACGATTGTGGTTCCATGATTGCGATTGTATGTCGGTGATTGTATGATTGTGATTGTATGATTGAGATTGTACGATTGTGGTTGTTGTGATTGTGTTGCTATGTTTCTCTATGTATGACTGTGATTGTATGATAGTGATTGTGTGAATGTGGTTGTCTGATTGTGATTGTATGATTGCGAATGCAGGATTGTGATTGTGATTGTATGATTTTGATTGTGTGATTGTGTTCCCATGATTCTCATTATATAACTGTGATTGTATGATAGTAATTGTGTGATTGTGGTTGTCTGATTCTGATTGTATGATTGCGAATGCAGGATTGTGATTGTGATTGTATGATTGCGATTGTATGATTGTGATTGTATGATTGTGATTGTAGGATTGTGATTGTATGATTACGATTGTATGATTGTGATTGTATGATTCTACTTGGGTGATTGTGGTTGTATGATTGTGAATATATAATTGTATTTGCGTGATTGTTATTGCCGGATTGCTATTGTATAATGCTAATTGTATGATAGTGATTGTGTGAATGTGATTGTGATTGCATGATCGTAATTGTATGATTGTGGATGTATGATTATGACTGTATGATTGCGATTGTCTGATTGCGATTGTGAGATTGTGGTTGTATGATTGTGATTGTATGATCGTGATTGTATAATTGTGATTGTGGGGCTGTTATTGTTTGATTGTGATTCCTTGATTGTAACTATATGAATCTGATTGTATGATTGTGATTGTATGATAGTGATTGTGTGATTGTGTTGGTATGATTCTAATTGTGTGCATGTGAATGTACATTTGGGATTGTATGATTGTGATTGTATGATTGTGATAGTATGATTGTGATAGTATGATTGTGACTTTATAATTGTGATTATTAGTTTGTGATTGTATGATCGTGATTGTATGATTGTGAATGTAAAATTGTGATTGTATGATTGTGTTCGTATGATTCTAATTGTATGACTGTGACAGTGTGATCGTGATTATATGATTGTGATTGTATGATTTTGATAGTGTGATTGTGATTGTGATTGTGATTATATGATAGTGATAGTGACTGTGATTCTATGATTGTATTTTATGATTCTGATTGTATGATTCTGATTATGTGATTGTGTTTGTATGATTCTAATTGTACGTATATATATGTATAATTGTGATTGCGTGATTGTGATTGTATGATTGTGAATGTATGACTGTTATTATATGATTGTAATTGTATGATTGTGATTGTATGATTGTGATTGTAGGATTGTGATTGTATGATTGTGATTGTATGATTGTGATTGTATGATCGTGATTGTATGATCGTGATTGTATGATCGTGATTGTTTGATTGTGATTGTATGATTGTGATTGTATGATTGTGATTGTATGATTGTGATTGTATGATTGTGAATGTATGATTGTGATTATATGATTGTGATTGTATGATTGTGATTGTATGATAGTGATTGTATGATTGTGATTGTATGATTGTGATTGTATGATTGTGATTGTATGATTGTGATTGTATGATTGTGATTGTATGATTGTGATTGTATGATTGTGATTGTATGATTGTGATTGTATGATTGTGATTGTATGATTGTGATTGTATGATTGTGATTGTATGATTGTGATTGTATGATAGTGATTGTACGATTGTGATTGTATGATTGTGATTGCATGATTGTGATTCTATGATTGTCATTGTATGATTGTGGTTTTATGATTGTGATTGTATGATTGTGATTGTAGGATTGTGATTGTACGATTGTGATTGTATGATTGTGATTGCATGATTGTGATTCTATGATTGTCATTGTATGATTGTGGTTTTATGATTGTGATTGTATGATTGTGATTGTAGGATTGTGATTGTACGATTGTGATTGTATGATTGTGATTGTATGATTCTACTCGGGTGATTGTGGTTGTATGGTTGTGAATATATAATTGTATTTGCGTGATTGTTATTGCCGGATTGTTATTGTATAATGCTGATTGTATGATAGTGATTGTGTGATTGTGATTGTACGATTGTGGTTCTATGATTGTGATTGTATGTTGGTGATTGTATGATTGTGATTGTATGATTGTGGTTCTATGATTGTGATTGTATGATTGTGATTGTATGATTGTGATTGTATGATTGTGATTGTATGATTGTGCTTGTATGATTGTGATTCTATGATTGTGATTGTAGGATTATGATTGTATGATTGCGATTGTCTGATTGCGATTGTGTGATTGTGAATGTATGATTGTGATTGTATGATTGCGATTGTATGATTGCGATTGTATGATTGCGATTGTATGATTGTGATTGTATGATTGTGGTTGTTGTGATTGTGTTGCTATGTTTCTCTATGTATGACTGTGGTTGTATGATAGTGATTGTGTGAATGTGGTTGTCTGATTGTGATTATATGATTGCGAATGCAGGATTGTGATTGTGATTGTATGATTTTGATTGTGTGATTGTGTTCCTATGATTCTCATTGTATAACTGTGATTGTATGATAGTGATTGTGTGATTGTGGTTGTCTGATTCTGATTGTATGATTGCGAATGCAGGATTGTGATTGTGATTGTATGATTGCGATTGTATGATTGTGATTGTATGATTGTGATTGTAAGATTGTGATTGTATGATTGTGATTGTATGATTGTGATTGTATGATCGTGATTGTATGATCGTGATTGTATGATCGTGATTGTTTGATTGTGATTGTATGATTGTGATTGTATGATTGTGATTGTATGATTGTGATTGTATGATTGTGATTGTATGATTGTGATTGTATGATTGTGATTGTATGATTGTGATTGTATGATTGTGATTGTATGATTGTGATTGTATGAGAGTGATTGTACGATTGTGATTGTACGATTGTGATTGCATGATTGTGATTGTATGATTGTGATTGTATGATTGTGATTGTATGATTGTGATTGTATGATTGTGATTGTATGATAGTGATTGTACGATTGTGATTGTATGATTGTGATTGCATGATTGTGATTCTATGATTGTCATTGTATGATTGTGGTTTTATGATTGTGATTGTATGATTGTGATTGTAGGATTGTGATTGTACGATTGTGATTGTATGATTGTGATTGTATGATTCTACTCGGGTGATTCTGGTTGTATGATTGTGAATATATAATTGTATTTGCGTGATTGTTATTGCCGGATTGTTATTGTATAATGCTGATTGTATGATAGTGATTGTGTGATTGTGATTGTACGATTGTGGTTCTATGATTGTGATTGTATGTTGGTGATTGTATGATTGTGATTGTATGATTGTGGTTCTATGATTGTGATTGTATGATTGTGATTGTATGATTGTGCTTGTATGATTGTAATTCTATGATTGTGATTGTAGGATTGTGATTCTATGATTGTCATTGTGTGATTGTGGTTTTATGATTGTGATTGTATGATTGTGATTGTAGGATTGTGATTGTATGATTGTGATTGTATGATTGTGATTGTATGATTCTACTCGGGTGATTGTGGTTGTATGAATGTGAATAGATAATTGTATTTGCGTGATTGTTATTGCCGGATTGCTATTGTATAATGCTGATTGTATGATAGTGATTGTGTGATTGTGATTGTACGATTGTGGTTCTATGATTGCGATTGTATGTTGGTGATTGTATGATTGTGATTGTATGATTGTGGTTCTATGATTGTGATTGTATGATTGTGATTGTATGATTGTGATTGTATGATTCTGCTTGTATGATTGTGATTCTATGATTGTGATTGTAGGATCATGATTCTATGATTGCGATTGTCTGATTGCGATTGTGTGATTGTGTATGTATGATTGTGATTGTATGATTGCGATTGTATGATTGCGATTGTATGATTGCGCTTGTATGATTGTGATTGTATGATTGTGATTGTATGATTGTGATTGTATGACTGTGATTGTATCTTTGTGATTGTGTGATTGTGATTGTATGATTGTGATTGTACGATTGTGATTGTACGATTGTCATTGTACGATTGTGATTGTACGATTGTGATTTTATAATTGTGACATTATCATTGTAACTGTATGATATTGATTGTGTGAATGTGATTGTGATTGCATGATCGCAATTGTATGATTGTGAATGTATGATTATGATTCTCTGATTGCAATTGTCTGATTGCGATTGTGTGATTGTGAATGTATGATTCTGACTCTATGATTGTGATTCCATGATTGTGATTGTATGATTGTAATTGTATGAATGTGATTGTATGATTGTGATTGTATGATTGTGATTGTATGATTGTGATTGTATGATTGTGATTGTATGATTCTAATTGCATGATTGTGATTGTATGATTGTGATTGTATGATTGCGATTGTAAGGTTGTGATTGTATGATTGTGATTGTATGATTGTGATTGTATGATAGTGATTGCATGATAGTGATTGCATGATTGTAATTGTATGATAGTGATTGTGTGATTGTGTTGATATGATGCTAATTGTATGCATGTGAATGTATTATTCTGATTGCATGCTCGTGATTATATGATTGCGATTGTATGTTTGTGATTGTATGATTGTGATTGTATGATTGTGATTTTATGATTGTGATTGTATGATGGTGATTGTATGATTGTGATTGTATGATTGTGATTGTATCATTGTGATTGTATGATTGCGAATGCAGGATTGTGATTGTGATTGTATGATTTTGATTGTGTGATTGTGTTCCTATGATTCTCATTGTATAACTGTGATTGTGTGATAGTGATTGTGTGATTGTGGTTGTCTGATGCTGATTGTATGATTGCGAATGCAGGATTGTGATTGTGATTGTATGATTGCGATTGTATGATTGTGATTATATGATTGTGATTGTAAGATTGTGATTGTATGATTGTGATTGTATGATTGTGATTGTATGATGCTACTTGGGTGATTGTGGTTGTATGATTGTGAATATATAATTGTATTTGCGTGATTGTTATTGCCGGATTGCTATTGTATAATGCTGATTGTATGATAGTGATTGTGTGATTGTGATTGTACGATTGTGGTTCCATGATTGCGATTGTATGTCGGTGATTGTATGATTGTGATTGTATGATTGAGATTGTACGATTGTGGTTGTTGTGATTGTGTTGCTATGTTTCTCTATGTATGACTGTGATTGTATGATAGTGATTGTGTGAATGTGGTTGTCTGATTGTGATTGTATGATTGCGAATGCAGGATTGTGATTGTGATTGTATGATTTTGATTGTGTGATTGTGATTGTATGATTGTGATTGTAGGATTGTGATTGTATGATTATGATTGTATGATTGTGATTGTATGATTCTACTTGGGTGATTGTGGTTGTATGATTGTGAATATATAATTGTATTTGCGTGATTGTTATTGCCGGATTGCTATTGTATAATGCTAATTGTATGATAGTGATTGTGTGAATGTGATTGTGATTGCATGATCGTAATTGTATGATTGTGGATGTATGATTATGACTGTATGATTGCGATTGTCTGATTGCGATTGTGTGATTGTGGTTGTATGATTGTGATTGTATGATCGTGATTGTATAATTGTGATTGTGGGGCTGTTATTGTTTGATTGTGATTCCTTGATTGTAACTATATGAATCTGATTGTATGATTGTGATTGTATGATAGTGATTGTGTGATTGTGTTGGTATGATTCTAATTGTGTGCATGTGAATGTACATTTGGGAATGTATGATTGTGATTGTATGATTGTGATAGTATGATTGTGATAGTATGATTGTGACTTTATAATTGTGATTATTAGTTTGTGATTGTATGATCGTGATTGTATGATTGTGAATGTAAAATTGTGATTGTATGATTGTGTTCGTATGATTCTAATTGTATGACTGTGACAGTGTGATCGTGATTATATGATTGTGATTGTATGATTTTGATAGTGTGATTGTGATTGTGATTGTGATTATATGATAGTGATAGTGACTGTGATTCTATGATTGTATTTTATGATTCTGATTGTATGATTCTGATTATGTGATTGTGTTTGTATGATTCTAATTGTACGTATATATATGTATAATTGTGATTGCGTGATTGTGATTGTATGATTGTGAATGTATGACTGTTAGTATATGATTGTAATTGTATGATTGTGATTGTATGATTGTGATTGTAGGATTGTGATTGTATGATTGTGATTGTACGATTGTGATTGTACGATTGTGATTGTACGATTGTGATTGTACGAATATGACTGTACGATTGTGATTGTAGGATTGTGATTTTATGATTGTGACATTATCATTGTAACTGTATGATAGTGATTGTGTGAATGTGATTGTGATTGCATGATCGTAATTGTATGATTGTGGATGTATGATGATGACTGTATGATTGCGATTGTCTGATTGCGATTGTGTGATTGTGATTGTATGATTGTGATTGTATGATTGTGATTGTATGATAGTGATTGTATGATAGTGATTGCATGATTGTGATTGTATGATAGTGATTGTGTGATTGTGTTGGTATGATTCTAATTGTATGCATGTGAATGTATTATTCTGATTGCATGCTCGTGATTATATGATTGCGATTGTATGTTTGTGATTGTATGATTGTGATTGTATGATCGTGATTATATGATTGTGATTGTATGATTTTGATAGTGTGATTGTGAGTGTGATTGTGATTATATGATAGTGATAGTGTGATTGTGATTGTGATTGTGATTGTGATTCTATGATTGTATTTTATGATTCTGATTGTATGATTCTGATTATGCGATTGTGTTTGTATGATTCTAATTGTAAGTATATATATGTATAATTGTGATTGCGTGATTGTGATTGTATGATTGTGATTGTATGACTGTTATTATATGATTGTAATTGTATGATTGCGATTGTATGATTGCGATTGTAAGGTTGTGATTGTATGATTGTGATTGTAAGATTGTGATTATATGATTGTGATTGTATGATTGTGATTGTATGATTGTGATTGTATGATTGTGATTGTATGATTGTGATTGTATGATTGTGGATGTATGATGATGACTGTATGATTGCGATTGTCTGATTGCGATTGTGTGATTGTGATTGTATGATTGTGATTGTATGATTGTGATTGTATGATTGTGATTGTATGATTGTGATTGTATGATTGTGATTGTATGATTGTGATTGTATGATTGTGATTGTATGATTGTGATTGTATGATTGGGATTGTATGATTGTGATTGTATGATTGTGATTGTATGATTGTGATTGTATGATTGTGATTGTATGATTGTGATTGTATGATTCTGATTGTATGATTGTGATTGTATGATTGTGATTGTATGATTGTGATTGTATGATTGTGATTGTATGATTGTGATTGTATGATTGTGATTGTATGATTGTGATTGTATGATTGTGATTGTATGATTGTGACTGTATGATCGTGATTGTATGATCGTGATTGTATGATCGTGGTTGTATGATTGTAATTGTATGATTGTGATTGTATGATTGTGATTGTATGATTGTGATTGTATGATTGCGATTGTAGGGTTGTGATTGTGAGATTGTGATTGTATGATTGTAATTGTATGATTGTGATTGCATGATTGTGATTGTATGATAGTGATTGTACGATTGTGTTTGTTGTGATTGTGTTGCTATGTTTCTCTATGTATAACTGTGATTGTATGATAGTGATTGTGTGATTGTGATTGTATGATTGTGTTTTTATAATTGTGACTGTATGATTTTAATTGTATGATTGTGATTGTATAATTGTGATTGTATGATTGAGATTGTACGATTGTGGTTGTTGTGATTGTGTTGCTATGTTTCCCTATGTATGACTGTGATTGTATGATAGTGACTGTGTGAATGTGGTTGTCTAATTGTGATTGTATGATTGCGAATGCAGGATTGTGATTGTGATAGTATGATTGTGATTGTATGATTGTGATTGTATGATTGTGATTGTATGATTGTGATTGTATGATTGTGATTGTATGATTGTGATTGTATGATTGTGATTGTATGATTGTGATTGTATGATTGTGATTGTATGATTGTGATTGTATGATTGTGATTGTATGATTGTGATTGTATGATTGTGATTGTATGATAGTGATTGTACGATTGTGATTGCATGATTGTGATTCTATGATTGTCATTGTATGATTGTGGTTTTATGATTGTGATTGCATGATTGTGATTGTAGGATTGTGATTGTATGATTGTGATTGTATGATTGTGATTGTATGATTCTACTCGGGTGATTGTGGTTGTATGAATGTGAATAGATAATTGTATTTGCGTGATTGTTATTGCCGGATTGCTATTGTATAATGCTGATTGTATGATAGTGATTGTGTGATTGTGATTGTACGATTGTGGTTCTATGATTGCGATTGTATGTTGGTGATTGTATGATTGTGATTGTATGATTGTGGTTCTATGATTGTGATTGTATGATTGTGATTGTATGATTGTGATTGTATGATTGTGCTTGTATGATTGTGATTCTATGATTGTGATTGTAGGATTATGATTCTATGATTGCGATTGTCTGATTGCGATTGTGTGATTGTGAATGTATGATTGTGATTGTATGATTGCGATTGTATGATTGCGATTGTATGGTTGCGATTGTATGATTGTGATTGTATGATTGTGATTGTATGATTGTGATTGTATGACTGTGATTGTATCTTTGTGATTGTATGATTGTGATTGTAAGATTGTGATTTTATGATTGTGGTTGTACGATTGTGATTGCAGGATTGTGATTGTATGATTGTGATTGTATGATTGTGATTGTATGATTGTGATTGTATGATTGTGGTTGTATGATTGTGATTGTATGATTGTGATTGTATGATTGTGATTGTATGATTGTGATTGTATGATTGTGAATGTATGATTGTGATTGTATGATTGTGATTGTATGATTGCGATTGTAGGGTTGTGATTGTGAGATTGTGATTGTATGATTGTAATTGTATGATTGTGATTGCATGATTGTGATTGTATGATAGTGATTGTACGATTGTGTTTGTTGTGATTGTGTTGCTATGTTTCTCTATGTATAACTGTGATTGTATGATAGTGATTGTGTGATTGTGATTGTATGATTGTGTTTTTATAATTGTGACTGTATGATTTTAATTGTATGATTGTGATTGTATAATTGTGATTGTATGATTGAGATTGTACGATTGTGGTTGTTGTGAATGTGTTGCTATGTTTCTCTATGTATGACTGTGATTGTATGATAGTGATTGTGTGAATGTGGTTGTCTAATTGTGATTATATGATTGCGAATGCAGGATTGTGATTGTGATAGTATGATTGTGATTGTATGATTGTGATTGTATGATTGTGATTGTATGATTGTGATTGTATGATTGTGATTGTATGATTGTGATTGTATGATTGTGATTGTATGATTGTGATTGTATGATTGTGATTGTATGATTGTGATTGTATGATTGTGATTGTATGATTGTGATTGTATGATTGTGATTGTACCATTGTGATTGCATGATTGTGATTCTATGATTGTCATTGTATGATTGTGGTTTTATGATTGTGATTGTATGATTGTGATTGTAGGATTGTGATTGTATGATTGTGATTGTATGATTGTGATTGTATGATTGTGATTGTATGATTCTACTCGGGTGATTGTGGTTGTATGAATGTGAATAGATAATTGTATTTGCGTGATTGTTATTGCCGGATTGCTATTGTATAATGCTGATTGTATGATAGTGATTGTGTGATTGTGATTGTACGATTGTGGTTCTATGATTGCGATTGTATGTTGGTGATTGTATGATTGTGATTGTATGATTGTGGTTCTATGATTGTGATTGTATGATTGTGATTGTATGATTGTGATTGTATGATTGTGATTGTATGATTGTGCTTGTATGATTGTGATTCTATGATTGTGATTGTAGGATTATGATTCTATGATTGCGATTGTCTGATTGCGATTGTGTGATTGTGAATGTATGATTGTGATTGTATGATTGCGATTGTATGATTGCGATTGTATGGTTGCGATTGTATGATTGTGATTGTATGATTGTGATTGTATGATTGTGATTGTATGACTGTGATTGTATCTTTGTGATTGTATGATTGTGATTGTATGATTGTGATTGTATGATTGTGATTGTATGATTGTGATTGTATGATTGTGATTGTATGATTGTAATTGTATGATTGTGATTGTATGATTGTGATTTTATGATTGCGATTGTAGGGTTGTGATTGTGAGATTGTGATTGTATGATTGTAATTGTATGATTGTGATTGCATGATTGTGATTGTATGATAGTGATTGTACGATTGTGTTCGTTGTGATTGTGTTGCTATGTTTCTCTATGTATAACTGTGATTGTATGATAGTGATTGTGTGATTGTGATTGTATGATTGTGTTTTTATAATTGTGACTGTATGATTTTAATTGTATGATTGTAATTGTATGATTGCGATCGTATGATTGAGATTGTACGATTGTGGTTGTTGTGATTGTGTTGCTATGTTTCTCTATGTATGACTGTGGTTGTATGGTAATGATTGTGTGAATGTGGTTGTCTGATTGTGATTGTATGATTGCGAATGCAGGATTGTGATTGTGATTGTATGATTTTGATTGTGTGATTGTGTTCCTATGATTCTCATTGTATAACTGTGATTGTATGATAGTGATTGTGTGATTGTGGTTGTCTGATTCTGATTGTATGATTGCGAATGCAGGATTGTGATTGTGATTGTATGATTGCGATTGTATGATTGTGATTGTATGATTGTGATTGTATGATTGTGATTGTATGATTGTGATTGTATGATTCTACTCGGGTGATTGTGGTTGTATGAATGTGAATAGATAATTGTATTTGCGTGATTGTTATTGCCGGATTGCTATTGTATAATGCTGATTGTATGATAGTGATTGTGTGATTGTGATTGTACGATTGTGGTTCTATGATTGCGATTGTATGTTGGTGATTGTATGATTGTGATTGTATGATTGTGGTTCTATGATTGTGATTGTATGATTGTGATTGTATGATTGTGATTGTATGATTGTGATTGTATGATTGTGCTTGTATGATTGTGATTCTATGATTGTGATTGTAGGATTATGATTCTATGATTGCGATTGTCTGATTGCGATTGTGTGATTGTGAATGTATGATTGTGATTGTATGATTGCGATTGTATGATTGCGATTGTATGGTTGCGATTGTATGATTGTGATTGTATGATTGTGATTGTATGATTGTGATTGTATGACTGTGATTGTATCTTTGTGATTGTATGATTGTGATTGTATGATTGTGATTGTATGATTGTGATTGTATGATTGTGATTGTATGATTGTGATTGTATGATTGTAATTGTATGATTGTGATTGTATGATTGTGATTTTATGATTGCGATTGTAGGGTTGTGATTGTGAGATTGTGATTGTATGATTGTAATTGTATGATTGTGATTGCATGATTGTGATTGTATGATAGTGATTGTACGATTGTGTTCGTTGTGATTGTGTTGCTATGTTTCTCTATGTATAACTGTGATTGTATGATAGTGATTGTGTGATTGTGATTGTATGATTGTGTTTTTATAATTGTGACTGTATGATTTTAATTGTATGATTGTAATTGTATGATTGCGATCGTATGATTGAGATTGTACGATTGTGGTTGTTGTGATTGTGTTGCTATGTTTCTCTATGTATGACTGTGGTTGTATGGTAATGATTGTGTGAATGTGGTTGTCTGATTGTGATTGTATGATTGCGAATGCAGGATTGTGATTGTGATTGTATGATTTTGATTGTGTGATTGTGTTCCTATGATTCTCATTGTATAACTGTGATTGTATGATAGTGATTGTGTGATTGTGGTTGTCTGATTCTGATTGTATGATTGCGAATGCAGGATTGTGATTGTGATTGTATGATTGCGATTGTATGATTGTGATTGTATGATTGTGATTGTATGATTGTGATTGTATGATTGTGATTGTATGATTCTACTCGGGTGATTGTGGTTGTATGAATGTGAATAGATAATTGTATTTGCGTGATTGTTATTGCCGGATTGCTATTGTATAATGCTGATTGTATGATAGTGATTGTGTGATTGTGATTGTACGATTGTGGTTCTATGATTGCGATTGTATGTTGGTGATTGTATGATTGTGATTGTATGATTGTGGTTCTATGATTGTGATTGTATGATTGTGATTGTATGATTGTGATTGTATGATTGTGATTGTATGATTGTGCTTGTATGATTGTGATTCTATGATTGTGATTGTAGGATTATGATTCTATGATTGCGATTGTCTGATTGCGATTGTGTGATTGTGAATGTATGATTGTGATTGTATGATTGCGATTGTATGATTGCGATTGTATGGTTGCGATTGTATGATTGTGATTGTATGATTGTGATTGTATGATTGTAATTGTATGATTGTGATTGTATGATTGTGATTTTATGATTGCGATTGTAGGGTTGTGATTGTGAGATTGTGATTGTATGATTGTAATTGTATGATTGTGATTGTATGATTGTGATTGTATGATTGTGATTGTATGATTGTGATTGTATGATTGTGATTGTATGATTGTGATTGTATGATTGTGATTGTATGATTGTGATTGTATGATTGTAATTGTATGATTGTGATTGTATGATTGTGATCTTATGATTGCGATTGTAGGGTTGTGATTGTGAGATTGTGATTGTATGATTGTAATTGTATGATTGTGATTGCATGATTGTGATTGTATGATAGTGATTGTACGATTGTGTTCGTTGTGATTGTGTTGCTATGTTTCTCTATGTATAACTGTGATTGTATGATAGTGATTGTGTGATTGTGATTGTATGATTGTGTTTTTATAATTGTGACTGTATGATTTTAATTGTATGATTGTAATTGTATGATTGTGATTGTATGATTGTGATTGTATGATTGTGGTTGTATGATTGTGATTGTATGATTGTGATTGTATGATTGTGATTGTATGATTGTGATTGTATGATTGTGATTGTATGATTGTGATTGTATGATTGTGAATGTATGATTGTGATTGTATGATTGTGATTGTATGATTGTGATTGTATGATCGTGATTGTATGATCGTGATTGTATGATCGCGGTTGTATGATTGTAATTGTATGATTGTGATTGTATGATTGTGATTGTATGATTGTGATTGTATGATTGTGATTGTATGATTGCGATTGTAGGGTTGTGATTGTGAGATTGTGATTGTATGATTGTAATTGTATGATTGTGATTGCATGATTGTGATTGTATGATAGTGATTGTACGATTGTGTTTGTTGTGATTGTGTTGCTATGTTTCTCTATGTATAACTGTGATTGTATGATAGTGATTGTGTGATTGTGATTGTCTAATTGTGATTATATGATTGCGAATGCAGGATTGTGATTGTGATAGTATGATTGTGATTGTATGATTGTGATTGTATGATTGTGATTGTATGATTGTGATTGTATGATTGTGATTGTATGATTGTGATTGTATGATTGTGATTGTATGATTGTGATTGTATGATTGTGATTGTATGATTGTGATTGTATGATTGTGATTGTATGATTGTGATTGTATGATTGTGATTGTATGATAGTGATTGTACCATTGTGATTGCATGATTGTGATTCTATGATTGTCATTGTATGATTGTGGTTTTATGATTGTGATTGTATGATTGTGATTGTAGGATTGTGATTGTATGATTGTGATTGTATGATTGTGATTGTATGATTGTGATTGTATGATTCTACTCGGGTGATTGTGGTTGTATGAATGTGAATAGATAATTGTATTTGCGTGATTGTTATTGCCGGATTGCTATTGTATAATGCTGATTGTATGATAGTGATTGTGTGATTGTGATTGTACGATTGTGGTTCTATGATTGCGATTGTATGTTGGTGATTGTATGATTGTGATTGTATGATTGTGGTTCTATGATTGTGATTGTATGATTGTGATTGTATGATTGTAATTGTATGATTGTGATTGTATGATTGTGATCTTATGATTGCGATTGTAGGGTTGTGATTGTGAGATTGTGATTGTATGATTGTAATTGTATGATTGTGATTGCATGATTGTGATTGTATGATAGTGATTGTACGATTGTGTTCGTTGTGATTGTGTTGCTATGTGTCTCTATGTATAACTGTGATTGTATGATAGTGATTGTGTGGTTGTGATTGTATGATTGTGTTTTTATAATTGTGACTGTATGATTTTAATTGTATGATTGTAATTGTATGATTGTGATTGTATGATTGTGATTGTATGATTGTGGTTGTATGATTGTGATTGTATGATTGTGATTGTATGATTGTGATTGTATGATTGTGATTGTATGATTGTGATTGTATGATTGCGATTGTAGGGTTGTGATTGTGAGATTGTGATTGTATGATTGTAATTGTATGATTGTGATTGCATGATTGTGATTGTATGATAGTGATTGTACGATTGTGTTTGTTGTGATTGTGTTGCTATGTTTCTCTATGTATAACTGTGATTGTATGATAGTGATTGTGTGATTGTGATTGTCTAATTGTGATTATATGATTGCGAATGCAGGATTGTGATTGTGATAGTATGATTGTGATTGTATGATTGTGATTGTATGATTGTGATTGTATGATTGTGATTGTATGATTGTGATTGTATGATTGTGATTGTATGATTGTGATTGTATGATTGTGATTGTATGATTGTGATTGTATGATTGTGATTGTATGATTGTGATTGTATGATTGTGATTGTATGATAGTGATTGTACCATTGTGATTGCATGATTGTGATTCTATGATTGTCATTGTATGATTGTGGTTTTATGATTGTGATTGTATGATTGTGATTGTAGGATTGTGATTGTATGATTGTGATTGTATGATTGTGATTGTATGATTGTGATTGTATGATTCTACTCGGGTGATTGTGGTTGTATGAATGTGAATAGATAATTGTATTTGCGTGATTGTTATTGCCGGATTGCTATTGTATAATGCTGATTGTATGATAGTGATTGTGTGATTGTGATTGTACGATTGTGGTTCTATGATTGCGATTGTATGTTGGTGATTGTATGATTGTGATTGTATGATTGTGGTTCTATGATTGTGATTGTATGATTGTGATTGTATGATTGTAATTGTATGATTGTGATTGTATGATTGTGATCTTATGATTGCGATTGTAGGGTTGTGATTGTGAGATTGTGATTGTATGATTGTAATTGTATGATTGTGATTGCATGATTGTGATTGTATGATAGTGATTGTACGATTGTGTTCGTTGTGATTGTGTTGCTATGTGTCTCTATGTATAACTGTGATTGTATGATAGTGATTGTGTGGTTGTGATTGTATGATTGTGTTTTTATAATTGTGACTGTATGATTTTAATTGTATGATTGTAATTGTATGATTGTGATTGTATGATTGTGATTGTATGATTGTGGTTGTATGATTGTGATTGTATGATTGTGATTGTATGATTGTGATTGTATGATTGTGATTGTATGATTGTGATTGTATGATTGTGATTGTATGATTGTGAATGTATGATTGTGATTGTATGATTGTGATTGTATGATTGTGATTGTATGATCGTGATTGTATGATCGTGATTGTATGATCGCGGTTGTATGATTGTAATTGTATGATTGTGATTGTATGATTGTGATTGTATGATTGTGATTGTATGATTGCGATTGTAGGGTTGTGATTGTGAGATTGTGATTGTATGATTGTAATTGTATGATTGTGATTGCATGATTGTGATTGTATGATAGTGATTGTACGATTGTGTTTGTTGTGATTGTGTTGCTATGTTTCTCTATGTATAACTGTGATTGTATGATAGTGATTGTGTGATTGTGATTGTCTAATTGTGATTATATGATTGCGAATGCAGGATTGTGATTGTGATAGTATGATTGTGATTGTATGATTGTGATTGTATGATTGTGATTGTATGATTGTGATTGTATGATTGTGATTGTATGATTGTGATTGTATGATTGTGATTGTATGATTGTGATTGTATGATTGTGATTGTATGATTGTGATTGTATGATTGTGATTGTATGATTGTGATTGTATGATTGTGATTGTATGATTGTGATTGTATGATTGTGATTGTATGATTGTGATTGTATGATTGTGATTGTATGATAGTGATTGTACCATTGTGATTGCATGATTGTGATTCTATGATTGTCATTGTATGATTGTGGTTTTATGATTGTGATTGTATGATTGTGATTGTAGGATTGTGATTGTATGATTGTGATTGTATGATTGTGATTGTATGATTGTGATTGTATGATTCTACTCGGGTGATTGTGGTTGTATGAATGTGAATAGATAATTGTATTTGCGTGATTGTTATTGCCGGATTGCTATTGTATAATGCTGATTGTATGATAGTGATTGTGTGATTGTGATTGTACGATTGTGGTTCTATGATTGCGATTGTATGTTGGTGATTGTATGATTGTGATTGTATGATTGTGGTTCTATGATTGTGATTGTATGATTGTGATTGTATGATTGTGATTGTATGATTGTGATTGTATGATTGTGCTTGTATGATTGTGATTCTATGATTGTGATTGTAGGATTATGATTCTATGATTGCGATTGTCTGATTGCGATTGTGTGATTGTGAATGTATGATTGTGATTGTATGATTGCGATTGTATGATTGCGATTGTATGGTTGCGATTGTATGATTGTGATTGTATGATTGTGATTGTATGATTGTGATTGTATGACTGTGATTGTATCTTTGTGATTGTATGATTGTGATTGTATGATTGTGATTGTATGATTGTGATTGTATGATTGTGATTGTATGATTGTGATTGTATGATTGTAATTGTATGATTGTGATTGTATGATTGTGATTTTATGATTGCGATTGTAGGGTTGTGATTGTGAGATTGTGATTGTATGATTGTAATTGTATGATTGTGATTGCATGATTGTGATTGTATGATAGTGATTGTACGATTGTGTTCGTTGTGATTGTGTTGCTATGTTTCTCTATGTATAACTGTGATTGTATGATAGTGATTGTGTGATTGTGATTGTATGATTGTGTTTTTATAATTGTGACTGTATGATTTTAATTGTATGATTGTAATTGTATGATTGCGATCGTATGATTGAGATTGTACGATTGTGGTTGTTGTGATTGTGTTGCTATGTTTCTCTATGTATGACTGTGGTTGTATGGTAATGATTGTGTGAATGTGGTTGTCTGATTGTGATTGTATGATTGCGAATGCAGGATTGTGATTGTGATTGTATGATTTTGATTGTGTGATTGTGTTCCTATGATTCTCATTGTATAACTGTGATTGTATGATAGTGATTGTGTGATTGTGGTTGTCTGATTCTGATTGTATGATTGCGAATGCAGGATTGTGATTGTGATTGTATGATTGCGATTGTATGATTGTGATTGTATGATTGTGATTGTATGATTGTGATTGTATGATTGTGATTGTATGATTCTACTCGGGTGATTGTGGTTGTATGAATGTGAATAGATAATTGTATTTGCGTGATTGTTATTGCCGGATTGCTATTGTATAATGCTGATTGTATGATAGTGATTGTGTGATTGTGATTGTACGATTGTGGTTCTATGATTGCGATTGTATGTTGGTGATTGTATGATTGTGATTGTATGATTGTGGTTCTATGATTGTGATTGTATGATTGTGATTGTATGATTGTGATTGTATGATTGTGATTGTATGATTGTGCTTGTATGATTGTGATTCTATGATTGTGATTGTAGGATTATGATTCTATGATTGCGATTGTCTGATTGCGATTGTGTGATTGTGAATGTATGATTGTGATTGTATGATTGCGATTGTATGATTGCGATTGTATGGTTGCGATTGTATGATTGTGATTGTATGATTGTGATTGTATGATTGTAATTGTATGATTGTGATTGTATGATTGTGATTTTATGATTGCGATTGTAGGGTTGTGATTGTGAGATTGTGATTGTATGATTGTAATTGTATGATTGTGATTGTATGATTGTGATTGTATGATTGTGATTGTATGATTGTGATTGTATGATAGTGATTGTATGATTGTGATTGTATGATTGTGATTGTATGATTGTGATTGTATGATTGTAATTGTATGATTGTGATTGTATGATTGTGATCTTATGATTGCGATTGTAGGGTTGTGATTGTGAGATTGTGATTGTATGATTGTAATTGTATGATTGTGATTGCATGATTGTGATTGTATGATAGTGATTGTACGATTGTGTTCGTTGTGATTGTGTTGCTATGTTTCTCTATGTATAACTGTGATTGTATGATAGTGATTGTGTGATTGTGATTGTATGATTGTGTTTTTATAATTGTGACTGTATGATTTTAATTGTATGATTGTAATTGTATGATTGTGATTGTATGATTGTGATTGTATGATTGTGGTTGTATGATTGTGATTGTATGATTGTGATTGTATGATTGTGATTGTATGATTGTGATTGTATGATTGTGATTGTATGATTGTGATTGTATGATTGTGAATGTATGATTGTGATTGTATGATTGTGATTGTATGATTGTGATTGTATGATCGTGATTGTATGATCGTGATTGTATGATCGCGGTTGTATGATTGTAATTGTATGATTGTGATTGTATGATTGTGATTGTATGATTGTGATTGTATGATTGTGATTGTATGATTGCGATTGTAGGGTTGTGATTGTGAGATTGTGATTGTATGATTGTAATTGTATGATTGTGATTGCATGATTGTGATTGTATGATAGTGATTGTACGATTGTGTTTGTTGTGATTGTGTTGCTATGTTTCTCTATGTATAACTGTGATTGTATGATAGTGATTGTGTGATTGTGATTGTCTAATTGTGATTATATGATTGCGAATGCAGGATTGTGATTGTGATAGTATGATTGTGATTGTATGATTGTGATTGTATGATTGTGATTGTATGATTGTGATTGTATGATTGTGATTGTATGATTGTGATTGTATGATTGTGATTGTATGATTGTGATTGTATGATTGTGATTGTATGATTGTGATTGTATGATTGTGATTGTATGATTGTGATTGTATGATTGTGATTGTATGATAGTGATTGTACCATTGTGATTGCATGATTGTGATTCTATGATTGTCATTGTATGATTGTGGTTTTATGATTGTGATTGTATGATTGTGATTGTAGGATTGTGATTGTATGATTGTGATTGTATGATTGTGATTGTATGATTGTGATTGTATGATTCTACTCGGGTGATTGTGGTTGTATGAATGTGAATAGATAATTGTATTTGCGTGATTGTTATTGCCGGATTGCTATTGTATAATGCTGATTGTATGATAGTGATTGTGTGATTGTGATTGTACGATTGTGGTTCTATGATTGCGATTGTATGTTGGTGATTGTATGATTGTGATTGTATGATTGTGGTTCTATGATTGTGATTGTATGATTGTGATTGTATGATTGTAATTGTATGATTGTGATTGTATGATTGTGATCTTATGATTGCGATTGTAGGGTTGTGATTGTGAGATTGTGATTGTATGATTGTAATTGTATGATTGTGATTGCATGATTGTGATTGTATGATAGTGATTGTACGATTGTGTTCGTTGTGATTGTGTTGCTATGTGTCTCTATGTATAACTGTGATTGTATGATAGTGATTGTGTGGTTGTGATTGTATGATTGTGTTTTTATAATTGTGACTGTATGATTTTAATTGTATGATTGTAATTGTATGATTGTGATTGTATGATTGTGATTGTATGATTGTGGTTGTATGATTGTGATTGTATGATTGTGATTGTATGATTGTGATTGTATGATTGTGATTGTATGATTGTGATTGTATGATTGCGATTGTAGGGTTGTGATTGTGAGATTGTGATTGTATGATTGTAATTGTATGATTGTGATTGCATGATTGTGATTGTATGATAGTGATTGTACGATTGTGTTTGTTGTGATTGTGTTGCTATGTTTCTCTATGTATAACTGTGATTGTATGATAGTGATTGTGTGATTGTGATTGTCTAATTGTGATTATATGATTGCGAATGCAGGATTGTGATTGTGATAGTATGATTGTGATTGTATGATTGTGATTGTATGATTGTGATTGTATGATTGTGATTGTATGATTGTGATTGTATGATTGTGATTGTATGATTGTGATTGTATGATTGTGATTGTATGATTGTGATTGTATGATTGTGATTGTATGATTGTGATTGTATGATTGTGATTGTATGATAGTGATTGTACCATTGTGATTGCATGATTGTGATTCTATGATTGTCATTGTATGATTGTGGTTTTATGATTGTGATTGTATGATTGTGATTGTAGGATTGTGATTGTATGATTGTGATTGTATGATTGTGATTGTATGATTGTGATTGTATGATTCTACTCGGGTGATTGTGGTTGTATGAATGTGAATAGATAATTGTATTTGCGTGATTGTTATTGCCGGATTGCTATTGTATAATGCTGATTGTATGATAGTGATTGTGTGATTGTGATTGTACGATTGTGGTTCTATGATTGCGATTGTATGTTGGTGATTGTATGATTGTGATTGTATGATTGTGGTTCTATGATTGTGATTGTATGATTGTGATTGTATGATTGTAATTGTATGATTGTGATTGTATGATTGTGATCTTATGATTGCGATTGTAGGGTTGTGATTGTGAGATTGTGATTGTATGATTGTAATTGTATGATTGTGATTGCATGATTGTGATTGTATGATAGTGATTGTACGATTGTGTTCGTTGTGATTGTGTTGCTATGTGTCTCTATGTATAACTGTGATTGTATGATAGTGATTGTGTGGTTGTGATTGTATGATTGTGTTTTTATAATTGTGACTGTATGATTTTAATTGTATGATTGTAATTGTATGATTGTGATTGTATGATTGTGATTGTATGATTGTGGTTGTATGATTGTGATTGTATGATTGTGATTGTATGATTGTGATTGTATGATTGTGATTGTATGATTGTGATTGTATGATTGTGATTGTATGATTGTGAATGTATGATTGTGATTGTATGATTGTGATTGTATGATTGTGATTGTATGATCGTGATTGTATGATCGTGATTGTATGATCGCGGTTGTATGATTGTAATTGTATGATTGTGATTGTATGATTGTGATTGTATGATTGTGATTGTATGATTGCGATTGTAGGGTTGTGATTGTGAGATTGTGATTGTATGATTGTAATTGTATGATTGTGATTGCATGATTGTGATTGTATGATAGTGATTGTACGATTGTGTTTGTTGTGATTGTGTTGCTATGTTTCTCTATGTATAACTGTGATTGTATGATAGTGATTGTGTGATTGTGATTGTCTAATTGTGATTATATGATTGCGAATGCAGGATTGTGATTGTGATAGTATGATTGTGATTGTATGATTGTGATTGTATGATTGTGATTGTATGATTGTGATTGTATGATTGTGATTGTATGATTGTGATTGTATGATTGTGATTGTATGATTGTGATTGTATGATTGTGATTGTATGATTGTGATTGTATGATTGTGATTGTATGATTGTGATTGTATGATAGTGATTGTACCATTGTGATTGCATGATTGTGATTCTATGATTGTCATTGTATGATTGTGGTTTTATGATTGTGATTGTATGATTGTGATTGTATGATTGTGCTTGTATGATTGTGATTCTATGATTGTGATTGTAGGATTATGATTCTATGATTGCGATTGTCTGATTGCGATTGTGTGATTGTGAATGTATGATTGTGATTGTATGATTGCGATTGTATGATTGCGATTGTATGGTTGCGATTGTATGATTGTGATTGTATGATTGTGATTGTATGATTGTGATTGTATGACTGTGATTGTATCTTTGTGATTGTATGATTGTGATTGTATGATTGTGATTGTATGATTGTGATTGTAAGATTGTGATTTTATGATTGTGGTTGTACGATTGTGATTGCAGGATTGTGATTGTATGATTGTGATTGTATGATTGTGATTGTATGATTGTGATTGTATGATTGAGATTGTATGATTGTGATTGTATGATTGTGATTGTATGATTGTGATTGTATGATTGTGATTGTATGATTGTAATTGTATGATTGTGATTGTATGATTGTGATTTTATGATTGTGATTGTACGGTTGTGATTGTGAGATTGTGATTGTATGATTGTAATTGTATGATTGTGATTGCATGATTCTGATTGTATGATAGTGATTGTACGATTGTGTTCGTTATGATTGTGTTGCTATGTTTCTCTATGTATAACTGTGATTGTATGATAGTGATTGTGTGATTGTGATTGTATGATTGTGTTTTTATAATTGTGACTGTATGATTTTAATTGTATGATTGTAATTGTATGATTGCGATCGTATGATTGAGATTGTACGATTGTGGTTGTTGTGATTGTGTTGCTATGTTTCTCTATGTATGACTGTGGTTGTATGATAATGATTGTGTGAATGTGGTTGTCTGATTGTGATTGTATGATTGCGAATGCAGGATTGTGATTGTGATTGTATGATTTTGATTGTGTGATTGTGTTCCTATGATTCTCATTGTATAACTGTGATTATATGATAGTGATTGTGTGATTGTGGTTGTCTGATTCTGATTGTATGATTGCGAATGCAGGATTGTGATTGTGATTGTATGATTGCGATTGTATGATTGTGATTGTATGATTGTGATTGTAAGATCGTGATTGTATGATTGTGATTGTATGATTGTGATTGTATGATCGTGATTGTATGATCGTGATTGTTTGATTGTGATTGTATGATTGTGATTGTATGATTGTGATTGTATGATTGTGATTGTATGATTGTGATTGTATGATTGTGAATGTATGATTGTGATTATATGATTGTGATTGTATGATTGTGATTGTATGATAGTGATTGTATGATTGTGATTGTATGATTGTGATTGTATGATTGTGATTGTATGATTGTGATTGTATGATTGTGATTGTATGATTGTGATTGTATGATTGTGATTGTATGACTGTGATTGTATCTTTGTGATTGTATGATTGTGATTGTATGATTGTAATTATACGATTGTGATTGTATGATTGCGATTGTATGATTGTGAATGTATGATTATGATTCTCTGATTGCAATTGTCTGATTGCGATTGTGTGACTGTGAATGTATGATTCTGACTCTATGATTGTGATTCCATGATTGTGATTGTATGATTGTAATTGTATGAATGTGATTGTATGATTGTGATTGTTTGATTGTGATTGTGTGAGTACGTTTGTATGATTCTAATTGTATGCATGTGAATGTATAATTCTGATTGTATGTTTGTGATAATATGATTGCGATTGTATGATTGAGATTGTATGATTGTGATTGTGTGATTGTGATTGTATGATTGTGATTGTATGATTGTGATTGTATGATTGTGATTGTATGATTGTGATTGTATGATTGTGATTGTATGATTGTGAATGTATGATTGTGATTGTATGATTGTGATTGTATAATTGTGATTGTGGGGCTGTTATTGTTTGATTGTGATTCCTTGATTGTAACTATATGAATCTGATTGTATGATTGTGATTGTATGATAGTGATTGTGTGATTGTGTTGGTATGATTCTAATTGTATGCATGTGAATGTACATTTGGGATTGTATGATTGTGATTGTATGATTGTGATAGTATGATTGTGATAGTATGATTGTGACTTTATAATTGTGATTATTAGTTTGTGATTGTATGATCGTGATTGTATGATTGTGAATGTAAAATTGTGATTGTATGATTGTGTTCCTATGATTCTAATTGTATGACTGTGACAGTGTGATCGTGATTATATGATTGTGATTGTATGATTTTGATAGTGTGATTGTGATTGTGATTGTGATTATATGATAGTGATAGTGTGATTGTGATTGTTATTGTGATTCTATGATTGTATTTTATGATTCTGATTGTATGATTCTGATTATGCGATTGTGTTTGTATGATTCTAATTGTAAGTATATATATGTATAACTGTGATTGCGTGATTGTGATTGTATGATTGTGATTGCATGATTGTGATTGTATGATAGTGATTGTACGATTGTGTTTGTTGTGATTGTGTTGCTATGTTTCTCTATGTATAACTGTGATTGTATGATAGTGATTGTGTGATTGTGATTGTATGATTGTGTTTTTATAATTGTGACTGTATGATTTTAATTGTATGATTGTGATTGTATAATTGTGATTGTATGATTGAGATTGTACGATTGTGGTTGTTGTGAATGTGTTGCTATGTTTCTCTATGTATGACTGTGATTGTATGATAGTGATTGTGTGAATGTGGTTGTCTAATTGTGATTATATGATTGCGAATGCAGGATTGTGATTGTGATAGTATGATTGTGATTGTATGATTGTGATTGTATGATTGTGATTGTATGATTGTGATTGTATGATTGTGATTGTATGATTGTGATTGTATGATTGTGATTGTATGATTGTGATTGTATGATTGTGATTGTATGATTGTGATTGTATGATTGTGATTGTATGATTGTGATTGTATGATTGTGATTGTATGATTGTGATTGTATGATAGTGATTGTACCATTGTGATTGCATGATTGTGATTCTATGATTGTCATTGTATGATTGTGGTTTTATGATTGTGATTGTATGATTGTGATTGTAGGATTGTGATTGTATGATTGTGATTGTATGATTGTGATTGTATGATTGTGATTGTATGATTCTACTCGGGTGATTGTGGTTGTATGAATGTGAATAGATAATTGTATTTGCGTGATTGTTATTGCCGGATTGCTATTGTATAATGCTGATTGTATGATAGTGATTGTGTGATTGTGATTGTACGATTGTGGTTCTATGATTGCGATTGTATGTTGGTGATTGTATGATTGTGATTGTATGATTGTGGTTCTATGATTGTGATTGTATGATTGTGATTGTATGATTGTGATTGTATGATTGTGATTGTATGATTGTGCTTGTATGATTGTGATTCTATGATTGTGATTGTAGGATTATGATTCTATGATTGCGATTGTCTGATTGCGATTGTGTGATTGTGAATGTATGATTGTGATTGTATGATTGCGATTGTATGATTGCGATTGTATGGTTGCGATTGTATGATTGTGATTGTATGATTGTGATTGTATGATTGTGATTGTATGACTGTGATTGTATCTTTGTGATTGTATGATTGTGATTGTATGATTGTGATTGTATGATTGTGATTGTATGATTGTGATTGTAAGATTGTGATTTTATGATTGTGGTTGTACGATTGTGATTGCAGGATTGTGATTGTATGATTGTGATTGTATGATTGTGATTGTATGATTGTGATTGTATGATTGTGATTGTATGATTGTGATTGTATGATTGTGATTGTATGATTGTGATTGTATGATTGTGATTGTATGATTGTGATTGTATGATTGTAATTGTATGATTGTGATTGTATGATTGTGATTTTATGATTGCGATTGTAGGGATGTGATTGTGAGATTGTGATTGTATGATTGTAATTGTATGATTGTGATTGCATGATTGTGATTGTATGATAGTGATTGTACGATTGTGTTCGTTGTGATTGTGTTGCTATGTTTCTCTATGTATAACTGTGATTGTATGATAGTGATTGTGTGATTGTGATTGTATGATTGTGTTTTTATAATTGTGACTGTATGATTTTAATGGTATGATTGTAATTGTATGATTGCGATCGTATGATTGAGATTGTACGATTGTGGTTGTTGTGATTGTGTTGCTATGTTTCTCTATGTATGACTGTGGTTGTATGATAATGATTGTGTGAATGTGGTTGTCTGATTGTGATTGTATGATTGCGAATGCAGGATTGTGATTGTGATTGTATGATTTTGATTGTGTGATTGTGTTCCTATGATTCTCATTGTATAACTGTGATTGTATGATAGTGATTGTGTGATTGTGGTTGTCTGATTCTGATTGTATGATTGCGAATGCAGGATTGTGATTGTGATTGTATGATTGCGATTGTATGATTGTGATTGTATGATTGTGATTGTATGATTGTGATTGTATGATTGTGATTGTATGATTGTGATTGTATGATTGTGATTGTATGATTCTACTCGGGTGATTGTGGTTGTATGAATGTGAATAGATAATTGTATTTGCGTGATTGTTATTGCCGGATTGCTATTGTATAATGCTGATTGTATGATAGTGATTGTGTGATTGTGATTGTACGATTGTGGTTCTATGATTGCGATTGTATGTTGGTGATTGTATGATTGTGATTGTATGATTGTGGTTCTATGATTGTGATTGTATGATTGTGATTGTATGATTGTGATTGCATGATTGTGCTTGTATGATTGTGATTCTATGATTGTGATTGTAGGATTATGATTCTATGATTGCGATTGTCTGATTGCGATTGTGTGATTGTGAATGTATGATTGTGATTGTATGATTGCGATTGTATGATTGCGATTGTATGGTTGCGATTGTATGATTGTGATTGTATGATTGTGATTGTATGATTGTGATTGTATGACTGTGATTGTATCTTTGTGATTGTATGATTGTGATTGTATGATTGTGATTGTATGATTGTGATTGTAAGATTGTGATTTTATGATTGTGGTTGTACGATTGTGATTGCAGGATTGTGATTGTATGATTGTGATTGTATGATTGTGATTGTATGATTGTGATTGTATGATTGTGGTTGTATGATTGTGATTGTATGATTGTGATTGTATGATTGTGATTGTATGATTGTGATTGTATGATTGTGAATGTATGATTGTGATTGTATGATTGTGATTGTATGATTGCGATTGTAGGGTTGTGATTGTGAGATTGTGATTGTATGATTGTAATTGTATGATTGTGATTGCATGATTGTGATTGTATGATAGTGATTGTACGATTGTGTTTGTTGTGATTGTGTTGCTATGTTTCTCTATGTATAACTGTGATTGTATGATAGTGATTGTGTGATTGTGATTGTATGATTGTGTTTTTATAATTGTGACTGTATGATTTTAATTGTATGATTGTGATTGTATAATTGTGATTGTATGATTGAGATTGTACGATTGTGGTTGTTGTGAATGTGTTGCTATGTTTCTCTATGTATGACTGTGATTGTATGATAGTGATTGTGTGAATGTGGTTGTCTAATTGTGATTATATGATTGCGAATGCAGGATTGTGATTGTGATAGTATGATTGTGATTGTATGATTGTGATTGTATGATTGTGATTGTATGATTGTGATTGTATGATTGTGATTGTATGATTGTGATTGTATGATTGTGATTGTATGATTGTGATTGTATGATTGTGATTGTATGATTGTGATTGTATGATTGTGATTGTATGATTGTGATTGTATGATAGTGATTGTACCATTGTGATTGCATGATTGTGATTCTATGATTGTCATTGTATGATTGTGGTTTTATGATTGTGATTGTATGATTGTGATTGTAGGATTGTGATTGTATGATTGTGATTGTATGATTGTGATTGTATGATTGTGATTGTATGATTCTACTCGGGTGATTGTGGTTGTATGAATGTGAATAGATAATTGTATTTGCGTGATTGTTATTGCCGGATTGCTATTGTATAATGCTGATTGTATGATAGTGATTGTGTGATTGTGATTGTACGATTGTGGTTCTATGATTGCGATTGTATGTTGGTGATTGTATGATTGTGATTGTATGATTGTGGTTCTATGATTGTGATTGTATGATTGTGATTGTATGATTGTGATTGTATGATTGTGATTGTATGATTGTGCTTGTATGATTGTGATTCTATGATTGTGATTGTAGGATTATGATTCTATGATTGCGATTGTCTGATTGCGATTGTGTGATTGTGAATGTATGATTGTGATTGTATGATTGCGATTGTATGATTGCGATTGTATGGTTGCGATTGTATGATTGTGATTGTATGATTGTGATTGTATGATTGTGATTGTATGACTGTGATTGTATCTTTGTGATTGTATGATTGTGATTGTATGATTGTGATTGTATGATTGTGATTGTATGATTGTGATTGTATGATTGTGATTGTATGATTGTAATTGTATGATTGTGATTGTATGATTGTGATTTTATGATTGCGATTGTAGGGTTGTGATTGTGAGATTGTGATTGTATGATTGTAATTGTATGATTGTGATTGCATGATTGTGATTGTATGATAGTGATTGTACGATTGTGTTCGTTGTGATTGTGTTGCTATGTTTCTCTATGTATAACTGTGATTGTATGATAGTGATTGTGTGATTGTGATTGTATGATTGTGTTTTTATAATTGTGACTGTATGATTTTAATTGTATGATTGTAATTGTATGATTGCGATCGTATGATTGAGATTGTACGATTGTGGTTGTTGTGATTGTGTTGCTATGTTTCTCTATGTATGACTGTGGTTGTATGGTAATGATTGTGTGAATGTGGTTGTCTGATTGTGATTGTATGATTGCGAATGCAGGATTGTGATTGTGATTGTATGATTTTGATTGTGTGATTGTGTTCCTATGATTCTCATTGTATAACTGTGATTGTATGATAGTGATTGTGTGATTGTGGTTGTCTGATTCTGATTGTATGATTGCGAATGCAGGATTGTGATTGTGATTGTATGATTGCGATTGTATGATTGTGATTGTATGATTGTGATTGTATGATTGTGATTGTATGATTGTGATTGTATGATTCTACTCGGGTGATTGTGGTTGTATGAATGTGAATAGATAATTGTATTTGCGTGATTGTTATTGCCGGATTGCTATTGTATAATGCTGATTGTATGATAGTGATTGTGTGATTGTGATTGTACGATTGTGGTTCTATGATTGCGATTGTATGTTGGTGATTGTATGATTGTGATTGTATGATTGTGGTTCTATGATTGTGATTGTATGATTGTGATTGTATGATTGTGATTGTATGATTGTGATTGTATGATTGTGCTTGTATGATTGTGATTCTATGATTGTGATTGTAGGATTATGATTCTATGATTGCGATTGTCTGATTGCGATTGTGTGATTGTGAATGTATGATTGTGATTGTATGATTGCGATTGTATGATTGCGATTGTATGGTTGCGATTGTATGATTGTGATTGTATGATTGTGATTGTATGATTGTAATTGTATGATTGTGATTGTATGATTGTGATTTTATGATTGCGATTGTAGGGTTGTGATTGTGAGATTGTGATTGTATGATTGTAATTGTATGATTGTGATTGTATGATTGTGATTGTATGATTGTGATTGTATGATTGTGATTGTATGATTGTGATTGTATGATTGTGATTGTATGATTGTGATTGTATGATTGTGATTGTATGATTGTAATTGTATGATTGTGATTGTATGATTGTGATCTTATGATTGCGATTGTAGGGTTGTGATTGTGAGATTGTGATTGTATGATTGTAATTGTATGATTGTGATTGCATGATTGTGATTGTATGATAGTGATTGTACGATTGTGTTCGTTGTGATTGTGTTGCTATGTTTCTCTATGTATAACTGTGATTGTATGATAGTGATTGTGTGATTGTGATTGTATGATTGTGTTTTTATAATTGTGACTGTATGATTTTAATTGTATGATTGTAATTGTATGATTGTGATTGTATGATTGTGATTGTATGATTGTGGTTGTATGATTGTGATTGTATGATTGTGATTGTATGATTGTGATTGTATGATTGTGATTGTATGATTGTGATTGTATGATTGTGATTGTATGATTGTGAATGTATGATTGTGATTGTATGATTGTGATTGTATGATTGTGATTGTATGATCGTGATTGTATGATCGTGATTGTATGATCGCGGTTGTATGATTGTAATTGTATGATTGTGATTGTATGATTGTGATTGTATGATTGTGATTGTATGATTGTGATTGTATGATTGCGATTGTAGGGTTGTGATTGTGAGATTGTGATTGTATGATTGTAATTGTATGATTGTGATTGCATGATTGTGATTGTATGATAGTGATTGTACGATTGTGTTTGTTGTGATTGTGTTGCTATGTTTCTCTATGTATAACTGTGATTGTATGATAGTGATTGTGTGATTGTGATTGTCTAATTGTGATTATATGATTGCGAATGCAGGATTGTGATTGTGATAGTATGATTGTGATTGTATGATTGTGATTGTATGATTGTGATTGTATGATTGTGATTGTATGATTGTGATTGTATGATTGTGATTGTATGATTGTGATTGTATGATTGTGATTGTATGATTGTGATTGTATGATTGTGATTGTATGATTGTGATTGTATGATAGTGATTGTACCATTGTGATTGCATGATTGTGATTCTATGATTGTCATTGTATGATTGTGGTTTTATGATTGTGATTGTATGATTGTGATTGTAGGATTGTGATTGTATGATTGTGATTGTATGATTGTGATTGTATGATTGTGATTGTATGATTCTACTCGGGTGATTGTGGTTGTATGAATGTGAATAGATAATTGTATTTGCGTGATTGTTATTGCCGGATTGCTATTGTATAATGCTGATTGTATGATAGTGATTGTGTGATTGTGATTGTACGATTGTGGTTCTATGATTGCGATTGTATGTTGGTGATTGTATGATTGTGATTGTATGATTGTGGTTCTATGATTGTGATTGTATGATTGTGATTGTATGATTGTAATTGTATGATTGTGATTGTATGATTGTGATCTTATGATTGCGATTGTAGGGTTGTGATTGTGAGATTGTGATTGTATGATTGTAATTGTATGATTGTGATTGCATGATTGTGATTGTATGATAGTGATTGTACGATTGTGTTCGTTGTGATTGTGTTGCTATGTGTCTCTATGTATAACTGTGATTGTATGATAGTGATTGTGTGGTTGTGATTGTATGATTGTGTTTTTATAATTGTGACTGTATGATTTTAATTGTATGATTGTAATTGTATGATTGTGATTGTATGATTGTGATTGTATGATTGTGGTTGTATGATTGTGATTGTATGATTGTGATTGTATGATTGTGATTGTATGATTGTGATTGTATGATTGTGATTGTATGATTGCGATTGTAGGGTTGTGATTGTGAGATTGTGATTGTATGATTGTAATTGTATGATTGTGATTGCATGATTGTGATTGTATGATAGTGATTGTACGATTGTGTTTGTTGTGATTGTGTTGCTATGTTTCTCTATGTATAACTGTGATTGTATGATAGTGATTGTGTGATTGTGATTGTCTAATTGTGATTATATGATTGCGAATGCAGGATTGTGATTGTGATAGTATGATTGTGATTGTATGATTGTGATTGTATGATTGTGATTGTATGATTGTGATTGTATGATTGTGATTGTATGATTGTGATTGTATGATTGTGATTGTATGATTGTGATTGTATGATTGTGATTGTATGATTGTGATTGTATGATTGTGATTGTATGATTGTGATTGTATGATAGTGATTGTACCATTGTGATTGCATGATTGTGATTCTATGATTGTCATTGTATGATTGTGGTTTTATGATTGTGATTGTATGATTGTGATTGTAGGATTGTGATTGTATGATTGTGATTGTATGATTGTGATTGTATGATTGTGATTGTATGATTCTACTCGGGTGATTGTGGTTGTATGAATGTGAATAGATAATTGTATTTGCGTGATTGTTATTGCCGGATTGCTATTGTATAATGCTGATTGTATGATAGTGATTGTGTGATTGTGATTGTACGATTGTGGTTCTATGATTGCGATTGTATGTTGGTGATTGTATGATTGTGATTGTATGATTGTGGTTCTATGATTGTGATTGTATGATTGTGATTGTATGATTGTAATTGTATGATTGTGATTGTATGATTGTGATCTTATGATTGCGATTGTAGGGTTGTGATTGTGAGATTGTGATTGTATGATTGTAATTGTATGATTGTGATTGCATGATTGTGATTGTATGATAGTGATTGTACGATTGTGTTCGTTGTGATTGTGTTGCTATGTGTCTCTATGTATAACTGTGATTGTATGATAGTGATTGTGTGGTTGTGATTGTATGATTGTGTTTTTATAATTGTGACTGTATGATTTTAATTGTATGATTGTAATTGTATGATTGTGATTGTATGATTGTGATTGTATGATTGTGGTTGTATGATTGTGATTGTATGATTGTGATTGTATGATTGTGATTGTATGATTGTGATTGTATGATTGTGATTGTATGATTGTGATTGTATGATTGTGAATGTATGATTGTGATTGTATGATTGTGATTGTATGATTGTGATTGTATGATCGTGATTGTATGATCGTGATTGTATGATCGCGGTTGTATGATTGTAATTGTATGATTGTGATTGTATGATTGTGATTGTATGATTGTGATTGTATGATTGCGATTGTAGGGTTGTGATTGTGAGATTGTGATTGTATGATTGTAATTGTATGATTGTGATTGCATGATTGTGATTGTATGATAGTGATTGTACGATTGTGTTTGTTGTGATTGTGTTGCTATGTTTCTCTATGTATAACTGTGATTGTATGATAGTGATTGTGTGATTGTGATTGTCTAATTGTGATTATATGATTGCGAATGCAGGATTGTGATTGTGATAGTATGATTGTGATTGTATGATTGTGATTGTATGATTGTGATTGTATGATTGTGATTGTATGATTGTGATTGTATGATTGTGATTGTATGATTGTGATTGTATGATTGTGATTGTATGATTGTGATTGTATGATTGTGATTGTATGATTGTGATTGTATGATTGTGATTGTATGATAGTGATTGTACCATTGTGATTGCATGATTGTGATTCTATGATTGTCATTGTATGATTGTGGTTTTATGATTGTGATTGTATGATTGTGATTGTATGATTGTGCTTGTATGATTGTGATTCTATGATTGTGATTGTAGGATTATGATTCTATGATTGCGATTGTCTGATTGCGATTGTGTGATTGTGAATGTATGATTGTGATTGTATGATTGCGATTGTATGATTGCGATTGTATGGTTGCGATTGTATGATTGTGATTGTATGATTGTGATTGTATGATTGTGATTGTATGACTGTGATTGTATCTTTGTGATTGTATGATTGTGATTGTATGATTGTGATTGTATGATTGTGATTGTAAGATTGTGATTTTATGATTGTGGTTGTACGATTGTGATTGCAGGATTGTGATTGTATGATTGTGATTGTATGATTGTGATTGTATGATTGTGATTGTATGATTGAGATTGTATGATTGTGATTGTATGATTGTGATTGTATGATTGTGATTGTATGATTGTGATTGTATGATTGTAATTGTATGATTGTGATTGTATGATTGTGATTTTATGATTGCGATTGTACGGTTGTGATTGTGAGATTGTGATTGTATGATTGTAATTGTATGATTGTGATTGCATGATTCTGATTGTATGATAGTGATTGTACGATTGTGTTCGTTATGATTGTGTTGCTATGTTTCTCTATGTATAACTGTGATTGTATGATAGTGATTGTGTGATTGTGATTGTATGATTGTGTTTTTATAATTGTGACTGTATGATTTTAATTGTATGATTGTAATTGTATGATTGCGATCGTATGATTGAGATTGTACGATTGTGGTTGTTGTGATTGTGTTGCTATGTTTCTCTATGTATGACTGTGGTTGTATGATAATGATTGTGTGAATGTGGTTGTCTGATTGTGATTGTATGATTGCGAATGCAGGATTGTGATTGTGATTGTATGATTTTGATTGTGTGATTGTGTTCCTATGATTCTCATTGTATAACTGTGATTATATGATAGTGATTGTGTGATTGTGGTTGTCTGATTCTGATTGTATGATTGCGAATGCAGGATTGTGATTGTGATTGTATGATTGCGATTGTATGATTGTGATTGTATGATTGTGATTGTAAGATCGTGATTGTATGATTGTGATTGTATGATTGTGATTGTATGATCGTGATTGTATGATCGTGATTGTTTGATTGTGATTGTATGATTGTGATTGTATGATTGTGATTGTATGATTGTGATTGTATGATTGTGATTGTATGATTGTGAATGTATGATTGTGATTATATGATTGTGATTGTATGATTGTGATTGTATGATAGTGATTGTATGATTGTGATTGTATGATTGTGATTGTATGATTGTGATTGTATGATTGTGATTGTATGATTGTGATTGTATGATTGTGATTGTATGATTGTGATTGTATGACTGTGATTGTATCTTTGTGATTGTATGATTGTGATTGTATGATTGTAATTATACGATTGTGATTGTATGATTGCGATTGTATGATTGTGAATGTATGATTATGATTCTCTGATTGCAATTGTCTGATTGCGATTGTGTGACTGTGAATGTATGATTCTGACTCTATGATTGTGATTCCATGATTGTGATTGTATGATTGTAATTGTATGAATGTGATTGTATGATTGTGATTGTTTGATTGTGATTGTGTGAGTACGTTTGTATGATTCTAATTGTATGCATGTGAATGTATAATTCTGATTGTATGTTTGTGATAATATGATTGCGATTGTATGATTGAGATTGTATGATTGTGATTGTGTGATTGTGATTGTATGATTGTGATTGTATGATTGTGATTGTATGATTGTGATTGTATGATTGTGATTGTATGATTGTGATTGTATGATTGTGAATGTATGATTGTGATTGTATGATTGTGATTGTATAATTGTGATTGTGGGGCTGTTATTGTTTGATTGTGATTCCTTGATTGTAACTATATGAATCTGATTGTATGATTGTGATTGTATGATAGTGATTGTGTGATTGTGTTGGTATGATTCTAATTGTATGCATGTGAATGTACATTTGGGATTGTATGATTGTGATTGTATGATTGTGATAGTATGATTGTGATAGTATGATTGTGACTTTATAATTGTGATTATTAGTTTGTGATTGTATGATCGTGATTGTATGATTGTGAATGTAAAATTGTGATTGTATGATTGTGTTCCTATGATTCTAATTGTATGACTGTGACAGTGTGATCGTGATTATATGATTGTGATTGTATGATTTTGATAGTGTGATTGTGATTGTGATTGTGATTATATGATAGTGATAGTGTGATTGTGATTGTTATTGTGATTCTATGATTGTATTTTATGATTCTGATTGTATGATTCTGATTATGCGATTGTGTTTGTATGATTCTAATTGTAAGTATATATATGTATAACTGTGATTGCGTGATTGTGATTGTATGATTGTGATTGCATGATTGTGATTGTATGATAGTGATTGTACGATTGTGTTTGTTGTGATTGTGTTGCTATGTTTCTCTATGTATAACTGTGATTGTATGATAGTGATTGTGTGATTGTGATTGTATGATTGTGTTTTTATAATTGTGACTGTATGATTTTAATTGTATGATTGTGATTGTATAATTGTGATTGTATGATTGAGATTGTACGATTGTGGTTGTTGTGAATGTGTTGCTATGTTTCTCTATGTATGACTGTGATTGTATGATAGTGATTGTGTGAATGTGGTTGTCTAATTGTGATTATATGATTGCGAATGCAGGATTGTGATTGTGATAGTATGATTGTGATTGTATGATTGTGATTGTATGATTGTGATTGTATGATTGTGATTGTATGATTGTGATTGTATGATTGTGATTGTATGATTGTGATTGTATGATTGTGATTGTATGATTGTGATTGTATGATTGTGATTGTATGATTGTGATTGTATGATTGTGATTGTATGATTGTGATTGTATGATTGTGATTGTATGATAGTGATTGTACCATTGTGATTGCATGATTGTGATTCTATGATTGTCATTGTATGATTGTGGTTTTATGATTGTGATTGTATGATTGTGATTGTAGGATTGTGATTGTATGATTGTGATTGTATGATTGTGATTGTATGATTGTGATTGTATGATTCTACTCGGGTGATTGTGGTTGTATGAATGTGAATAGATAATTGTATTTGCGTGATTGTTATTGCCGGATTGCTATTGTATAATGCTGATTGTATGATAGTGATTGTGTGATTGTGATTGTACGATTGTGGTTCTATGATTGCGATTGTATGTTGGTGATTGTATGATTGTGATTGTATGATTGTGGTTCTATGATTGTGATTGTATGATTGTGATTGTATGATTGTGATTGTATGATTGTGATTGTATGATTGTGCTTGTATGATTGTGATTCTATGATTGTGATTGTAGGATTATGATTCTATGATTGCGATTGTCTGATTGCGATTGTGTGATTGTGAATGTATGATTGTGATTGTATGATTGCGATTGTATGATTGCGATTGTATGGTTGCGATTGTATGATTGTGATTGTATGATTGTGATTGTATGATTGTGATTGTATGACTGTGATTGTATCTTTGTGATTGTATGATTGTGATTGTATGATTGTGATTGTATGATTGTGATTGTATGATTGTGATTGTAAGATTGTGATTTTATGATTGTGGTTGTACGATTGTGATTGCAGGATTGTGATTGTATGATTGTGATTGTATGATTGTGATTGTATGATTGTGATTGTATGATTGTGATTGTATGATTGTGATTGTATGATTGTGATTGTATGATTGTGATTGTATGATTGTGATTGTATGATTGTGATTGTATGATTGTAATTGTATGATTGTGATTGTATGATTGTGATTTTATGATTGCGATTGTAGGGATGTGATTGTGAGATTGTGATTGTATGATTGTAATTGTATGATTGTGATTGCATGATTGTGATTGTATGATAGTGATTGTACGATTGTGTTCGTTGTGATTGTGTTGCTATGTTTCTCTATGTATAACTGTGATTGTATGATAGTGATTGTGTGATTGTGATTGTATGATTGTGTTTTTATAATTGTGACTGTATGATTTTAATGGTATGATTGTAATTGTATGATTGCGATCGTATGATTGAGATTGTACGATTGTGGTTGTTGTGATTGTGTTGCTATGTTTCTCTATGTATGACTGTGGTTGTATGATAATGATTGTGTGAATGTGGTTGTCTGATTGTGATTGTATGATTGCGAATGCAGGATTGTGATTGTGATTGTATGATTTTGATTGTGTGATTGTGTTCCTATGATTCTCATTGTATAACTGTGATTGTATGATAGTGATTGTGTGATTGTGGTTGTCTGATTCTGATTGTATGATTGCGAATGCAGGATTGTGATTGTGATTGTATGATTGCGATTGTATGATTGTGATTGTATGATTGTGATTGTATGATTGTGATTGTATGATTGTGATTGTATGATTGTGATTGTATGATTGTGATTGTATGATTCTACTCGGGTGATTGTGGTTGTATGAATGTGAATAGATAATTGTATTTGCGTGATTGTTATTGCCGGATTGCTATTGTATAATGCTGATTGTATGATAGTGATTGTGTGATTGTGATTGTACGATTGTGGTTCTATGATTGCGATTGTATGTTGGTGATTGTATGATTGTGATTGTATGATTGTGGTTCTATGATTGTGATTGTATGATTGTGATTGTATGATTGTGATTGCATGATTGTGCTTGTATGATTGTGATTCTATGATTGTGATTGTAGGATTATGATTCTATGATTGCGATTGTCTGATTGCGATTGTGTGATTGTGAATGTATGATTGTGATTGTATGATTGCGATTGTATGATTGCGATTGTATGGTTGCGATTGTATGATTGTGATTGTATGATTGTGATTGTATGATTGTGATTGTATGACTGTGATTGTATCTTTGTGATTGTATGATTGTGATTGTATGATTGTGATTGTATGATTGTGATTGTAAGATTGTGATTTTATGATTGTGGTTGTACGATTGTGATTGCAGGATTGTGATTGTATGATTGTGATTGTATGATTGTGATTGTATGATTGCGATTGTATGATTGTGATTGTATGATTGTGATTGTATGATTGTGATTGTATGATTGTGATTGTATGATTGTGATTGTATGATTGTAATTGTATGATTGTGATTGTATGATTGTGATTTTATGATTGCGATTGTAGGGTTGTGATTGTGAGATTGTGATTGTATGATTGTAATTGTATGATTGTGATTGCATGATTGTGATTGTATGATAGTGATTGTACGATTGTGTTCGTTGTGATTGTGTTGCTATGTTTCTCTATGTATAACTGTGATTGTATGATAGTGATTGTGTGATTGTGATTGTATGATTGTGTTTTTATAATTGTGACTGTATGATTTTAATGGTATGATTGTAATTGTATGATTGCGATCGTATGATTGAGATTGTACGATTGTGGTTGTTGTGATTGTGTTGCTATGTTTCTCTATGTATGACTGTGGTTGTATGATAATGATTGTGTGAATGTGGTTGTCTGATTGTGATTGTATGATTGCGAATGCAGGATTGTGATTGTGATTGTATGATTTTGATTGTGTGATTGTGTTCCTATGATTCTCATTGTATAACTGTGATTGTATGATAGTGATTGTGTGATTGTGGTTGTCTGATTCTGATTGTATGATTGCGAATGCAGGATTGTGATTGTGATTGTATGATTGCGATTGTATGATTGTGATTGTATGATTGTGATTGTATGATTGTGATTGTATGATTGTGATTGTATGATTCTACTCGGGTGATTGTGGTTGTATGAATGTGAATAGATAATTGTATTTGCGTGATTGTTATTGCCGGATTGCTATTGTATAATGCTGATTGTATGATAGTGATTGTGTGATTGTGATTGTACGATTGTGGTTCTATGATTGCGATTGTATGTTGGTGATTGTATGATTGTGATTGTATGATTGTGGTTCTATGATTGTGATTGTATGATTGTGATTGTATGATTGTGATTGCATGATTGTGCTTGTATGATTGTGATTCTATGATTGTGATTGTAGGATTATGATTCTATGATTGCGATTGTCTGATTGCGATTGTGTGATTGTGAATGTATGATTGTGATTGTATGATTGCGATTGTATGATTGCGATTGTATGGTTGCGATTGTATGATTGTGATTGTATGATTGTGATTGTATGATTGTGATTGTATGACTGTGATTGTATCTTTGTGATTGTATGATTGTGATTGTATGATTGTGATTGTATGATTGTGATTGTATGATTGTGATTGTAAGATTGTGATTTTATGATTGTGGTTGTACGATTGTGATTGCAGGATTGTGATTGTATGATTGTGATTGTATGATTGTGATTGTATGATTGCGATTGTATGATTGCGATTGTATGATTGTGATTGTATGATTGTGATTGTATGATTGTGATTGTATGATTGTGATTGTATGATTGTGATTGTATGATTGTAATTGTATGATTGTGATTGTATGATTGTGATTTTATGATTGCGATTGTAGGGTTGTGATTGTGAGATTGTGATTGTATGATTGTAATTGTATGATTGTGATTGCATGATTGTGATTGTATGATAGTGATTGTACGATTGTGTTCGTTGTGATTGTGTTGCTATGTTTCTCTATGTATAACTGTGATTGTATGATAGTGATTGTGTGATTGTGATTGTATGATTGTGTTTTTATAATTGTGACTGTATGATTTTAATTGTATGATTGTAATTGTATGATTGCGATTGTATGATTGAGATTGTACGATTGTGGTTGTTGTGATTGTGTTGCTATGTTTCTCTATGTATGACTGTGGTTGTATGATAGTGATTGTGTGAATGTGGTTGTCTGATTGTAATTGTATGATTGCGAATGCAGGATTGTGATTGTGATTGTATGATTTTGATTGTGTGATTGTGTTCCTATGATTCTCATTGTATAACTGTGATTGTATGATAGTGATTGTGTGATTGTGGTTGTCTGATTGTGATTGTATGATTGCGAATGCAGGATTGTGATTGTGATTGTATGATTGTGATTGTATGATTGTGATTGTAAGATTGTGATTGTATGATTGTGATTGTATGATTGTGATTGTATGATCGTGATTGTATGATCGTGATTGTATGATCGTGATTGTTTGATCGTGATTGTATGATTGTGATTGTATGATTGTGATTGTATGATTGTGATTGTATGATTGTGATTGTATGATTGTGATTGTATGATTGTCAATGTATGATTGTGATTATATGATTGTGATTGTATGATTGTGATTGTATGATAGTGATTGTATGATTGTGATTGTATGATTGTGATTGTACGATTGTGATTGTATGATTGTGATTGTATGATTGTGGATGTATGATGATGACTGTATGATTGCGATTGTCTGATTGCGATTGTGTGATTGTGATTGTATGATTGTGATTGTATGATTGTGATTGTATGATTGTGATTGTATGATTGTGAATGTATGATTGTGATTGTATGATTGTGATTGTATGATTGTGATTGTATGATTGTGATTGTATGATTGCGATTGTATGATTGTGATTGTATGATTGTGATTGTATGATTGTGATTGTACCATTGTGATTGCATGATTGTGATTCTATGATTGTCATTGTATGATTGTGGTTTTATGATTGTGATTGTATGATTGTGATTGTAGGATTGTGATTGTATGATTGTGATTGTATGATTGTGATTGTATGATTGTGATTGTATGATTCTACTCGGGTGATTGTGGTTGTATGAATGTGAATAGATAATTGTATTTGCGTGATTGTTATTGCCGGATTGCTATTGTATAATGCTGATTGTATGATAGTGATTGTGTGATTGTGATTGTACGATTGTGGTTCTATGATTGCGATTGTATGTTGGTGATTGTATGATTGTGATTGTATGATTGTGGTTCAATGATTGTGATTGTATGATTGTGATTGTATGATTGTGATTGTATGATTGTGCTTGTATGATTGTGATTCTATGATTGTGATTGCAGGATTATGATTCTATGATTGCGATTGTCTGATTGCGATTGTGTGATTGTGAATGTATGATTGTGATTGTATGATTGCGATTGTATGATTGCGATTGTATGGTTGCGATTGTATGATTGTGATTGTATGATTGTGATTGTATGATTATGATTGTATGACTGTGATTGTATCTTTGTGATTGTATGATTGTGATTGTATGATTGTGATTGCATGATTGTGATTGTAAGATTGTGATTTTATGATTGTGGTTGTACGATTGTGATTGCAGGATTGTGATTGTATGATTGTGATTGTATGATTGTGATTGTATGATTGTGATTGTATGATTGAGATTGTATGATTGTGATTGTATGATTGTGATTGTATGATTGTGATTGTATGATTGTGATTGTATGATTGTAATTGTATGATTGTGATTGTATGATTGTGATTTTATGATTGCGATTGTAGGGTTGTGATTGTGAGATTGTGATTGTATGATTGTAATTGTATGATTGTGATTGCATGATTGTGATTGTATGATAGTGATTGTACGATTGTGTTCGTTGTGATTGTGTTGCTATGTTTCTCTATGTATAACTGTGATTGTATGATAGTGATTGTGTGATTGTGATTGTATGATTGTGTTTTTATAATTGTGACCGTATGATTTTAATTGTATGATTGTAATTGTATGATTGCGATCGTATGATTGAGATTGTACGATTGTGGTTGTTGTGATTGTGTTGCTATGTTTCTCTATGTATGACTGTGGTTGTATGATAATGATTGTGTGAATGTGGTTGTCTGATTGTGATTGTATGATTGCGAATGCAGGATTGTGATTGTGATTGTATGATTTTGATTGTGTGATTGTGTTCCTATGATTCTCATTGTATAACTGTGATTGTATGATAGTGATTGTGTGATTGTGGTTGTCTGATTCTGATTGTATGATTGCGAATGCAGGATTGTGATTGTGATTGTATGATTGCGATTGTATGATTGTGATTGTATGATTGTGATTGTAAGATCGTGATTGTATGATTGTGATTGTATGATTGTGATTGTATGATCGTGATTGTATGATCGTGATTGTTTGATTGTGATTGTATGATTGTGATTGTATGATTGTGATTGTATGATTGTGATTGTATGATTGTGAATGTATGATTGTGATTATATGATTGTGATTGTATGATTGTGATTGTATGATAGTGATTGTATGATTGTGATTGTATGATTGTGATTGTATGATTGTGATTGTATGATTGTGATTGTATGATTGTGATTGTATGATTGTGATTGTATGACTGTGATTGTATCTTTGTGATTGTATGATTGTGATTGTATGATTGTGATTGTACGATTGTGATTGTACGATTGTGATTGTACGATTGTGATTTTATAATTGTGACATTATCATTGTAACTGTATGATATTGATTGTGTGAATGTGATTGTGATTGCATGATCGCAATTGTATGATTGTGAATGTATGATTATGATTCTCTGATTGCAATTGTCTGATTGCGATTGTGTGACTGTGAATGTATGATTCTGACTCTATGATTGTGATTCCATGATTGTGATTGTATGATTGTAATTGTATGAATGTGATTGTATGATTGTGATTGTTTGATTGTGATTGTGTGAGTACGTTTGTATGATTCTAATTGTATGCATGTGAATGTATAATTCAAATTGTATGTTTGTGATAATATGATTGCGATTGTATGATTGAGATTGTATGATTGTGATTGTGTGATTGTGATTGTATGATTGTGATTGTATGATTGTGATTGTATGATTGTGATTGTATGATTGTGATTGTATGATTGTGATTGTATGATTGTGATTGTATGATTGTGAATGTATGATTGTGATTGTATGATTGTGATTGTATAATTGTGATTGTGGGGCTGTTATTGTTTGATTGTGATTCCTTGATTGTAACTATATGAATCTGATTGTATGATTGTGATTGTATGATAGTGATTGTGTGATTGTGTTGGTATGATTCTAATTGTATGCATGTGAATGTACATTTGGGATTGTATGATTGTGATTGTATGATTGTGATAGTATGATTGTGATAGTATGATTGTGACTTTATAATTGTGATTATTAGTTTGTGATTGTATGATCGTGATTGTATGATTGTGAATGTAAAATTGTGATTGTATGATTGTGTTCGTATGATTCTAATTGTATGACTGTGACAGTGTGATCGTGATTATATGTTTGTGATTGTATGATTTTGATAGTGTGATTGTGATTGTGATTGTGATTATATGATAGTGATAGTGTGATTGTGATTGTGATTGTGATTCTATGATTGTGATTATATGATTGTGATTGTATGATTGTGATTGTATGATTGCGATTGTAAGGTTGTGATTGTATGATTGTGATTGTAAGATTGTGATTATATGATTGTGATTGTATGATTGTGATTGTATGATTGTGATTGTATGATTGTGATTGTATGATTGTGATTGTATGATTGTGATTGTATGATTGTGATTGTATGATTGTGATTTTATGATTGCGATTGTAGGGTTGTGATTGTGAGATTGTGATTGTATGATTGTAATTGTATGATTGTGATTGCATGATTGTGATTGTATGATAGTGATTGTACGATTGTGTTCGTTGTGATTGTGTTGCTATGTTTCTCTATGTATAACTGTGATTGTATGATAGTGATTGTGTGATTGTGATTGTATGATTGTGTTTTTATAATTGTGACTGTATGATTTTAATTGTATGATTGTAATTGTATGATTGCGATCGTATGATTGAGATTGTACGATTGTGGTTGTTGTGATTGTGTTGCTATGTTTCTCTATGTATGACTGTGGTTGTATGATAATGATTGTGTGAATGTGGTTGTCTGATTGTGAGTGTATGATTGCGAATGCAGGATTGTGATTGTGATTGTATGATTTTGATTGTGTGATTGTGTTCCTATGATTCTCATTGTATAACTGTGATTGTATGATAGTGATTGTGTGATTGTGGTTGTCTGATTCTGATTGTATGATTGCGAATGCAGGATTGTGATTGTGATTGTATGATTGCGATTGTATGATTGTGATTGTATGATTGTGATTGTATGATTGTGATTGTATGATTGTGATTGTATGATTCTACTCGGGTGATTGTGGTTGTATGAATGTGAATAGATAATTGTATTTGCGTGATTGTTATTGCCGGATTGCTATTGTATAATGCTGATTGTATGATAGTGATTGTGTGATTGTGATTGTACGATTGTGGTTCTATGATTGCGATTGTATGTTGGTGATTGTATGATTGTGATTGTATGATTGTGGTTCTATGATTGTGATTGTATGATTGTGATTGTATGATTGTGATTGTATGATTGTGCTTGTATGATTGTGATTCTATGATTGTGATTGTAGGATTATGATTCTATGATTGCGATTGTCTGATTGCGATTGTGTGATTGTGAATGTATGATTGTGATTGTATGATTGCGATTGTATGATTGCGATTGTATGGTTGCGATTGTATGATTGTGATTGTATGATTGTGATTGTATGATTGTAATTGTATGATTGTGATTGTATGATTGTGATTTTATGATTGCGATTGTAGGGTTGTGATTGTGAGATTGTGATTGTATGATTGTAATTGTATGATTGTGATTGTATGATTGTGATTGTATGATTGTGATTGTATGATTGTGATTGTATGATTGTGATTGTATGATTGTGATTGTATGATTGTGATTGTATGATTGTAATTGTATGATTGTGATTGTATGATTGTGATCTTATGATTGCGATTGTAGGGTTGTGATTGTGAGATTGTGATTGTATGATTGTAATTGTATGATTGTGATTGCATGATTGTGATTGTATGATAGTGATTGTACGATTGTGTTCGTTGTGATTGTGTTGCTATGTTTCTCTATGTATAACTGTGATTGTATGATAGTGATTGTGTGATTGTGATTGTATGATTGTGTTTTTATAATTGTGACTGTATGATTTTAATTGTATGATTGTAATTGTATGATTGTGATTGTATGATTGTGATTGTATGATTGTGGTTGTATGATTGTGATTGTATGATTGTGATTGTATGATTGTGATTGTATGATTGTGATTGTATGATTGTGATTGTATGATTGTGATTGTATGATTGTGAATGTATGATTGTGATTGTATGATTGTGATTGTATGATTGTGATTGTATGATCGTGATTGTATGATCGTGATTGTATGATCGCGGTTGTATGATTGTAATTGTATGATTGTGATTGTATGATTGTGATTGTATGATTGTGATTGTATGATTGCGATTGTAGGGTTGTGATTGTGAGATTGTGATTGTATGATTGTAATTGTATGATTGTGATTGCATGATTGTGATTGTATGATAGTGATTGTACGATTGTGTTTGTTGTGATTGTGTTGCTATGTTTCTCTATGTATAACTGTGATTGTATGATAGTGATTGTGTGATTGTGATTGTCTAATTGTGATTATATGATTGCGAATGCAGGATTGTGATTGTGATAGTATGATTGTGATTGTATGATTGTGATTGTATGATTGTGATTGTATGATTGTGATTGTATGATTGTGATTGTATGATTGTGATTGTATGATTGTGATTGTATGATTGTGATTGTATGATTGTGATTGTATGATTGTGATTGTATGATTGTGATTGTATGATAGTGATTGTACCATTGTGATTGCATGATTGTGATTCTATGATTGTCATTGTATGATTGTGGTTTTATGATTGTGATTGTATGATTGTGATTGTAGGATTGTGATTGTATGATTGTGATTGTATGATTGTGATTGTATGATTGTGATTGTATGATTCTACTCGGGTGATTGTGGTTGTATGAATGTGAATAGATAATTGTATTTGCGTGATTGTTATTGCCGGATTGCTATTGTATAATGCTGATTGTATGATAGTGATTGTGTGATTGTGATTGTACGATTGTGGTTCTATGATTGCGATTGTATGTTGGTGATTGTATGATTGTGATTGTATGATTGTGGTTCTATGATTGTGATTGTATGATTGTGATTGTATGATTGTGATTGTATGATTGTGCTTGTATGATTGTGATTCTATGATTGTGATTGTAGGATTATGATTCTATGATTGCGATTGTCTGATTGCGATTGTGTGATTGTGAATGTATGATTGTGATTGTATGATTGCGATTGTATGATTGCGATTGTATGGTTGCGATTGTATGATTGTGATTGTATGATTGTGATTGTATGATTGTGATTGTATGACTGTGATTGTATCTTTGTGATTGTATGATTGTGATTGTATGATTGTGATTGTATGATTGTGATTGTAAGATTGTGATTTTATGATTGTGGTTGTACGATTGTGATTGCAGGATTGTGATTGTATGATTGTGATTGTATGATTGTGATTGTATGATTGTGATTGTATGATTGTGATTGTATGATTGAGATTGTATGATTGTGATTGTATGATTGTGATTGTATGATTGTGATTGTATGATTGTGATTGTATGATTGTAATTGTATGATTGTGATTGTATGATTGTGATTTTATGATTGCGATTGTACGGTTGTGATTGTGAGATTGTGATTGTATGATTGTAATTGTATGATTGTGATTGCATGATTCTGATTGTATGATAGTGATTGTACGATTGTGTTCGTTGTGATTGTGTTGCTATGTTTCTCTATGTATAACTGTGATTGTATGATAGTGATTGTGTGATTGTGATTGTATGATTGTGTTTTTATAATTGTGACTGTATGATTTTAATTGTATGATTGTAATTGTATGATTGCGATCGTATGATTGAGATTGTACGATTGTGGTTGTTGTGATTGTGTTGCTATGTTTCTCTATGTATGACTGTGGTTGTATGATAATGATTGTGTGAATGTGGTTGTCTGATTGTGATTGTATGATTGCGAATGCAGGATTGTGATTGTGATTGTATGATTTTGATTGTGTGATTGTGTTCCT